>NC_134484.1:428774620-428812120 GCF_040206685.1 Ascaphus truei | reverse complement strand
GCAGGGGGCCCCCTGAGCTGAACCGCATTTATTTGTGGCTCAGAGACCCCCTGCTTCCCGAGTTACAGGCCCCGGTTTGGGGCATCGGTTACAGTGTGGATGCCATGTTTATTGCGGGCACGTAGCGTATGGGACGCTATAAACATGGCGGCCACACTGCCCATCCGATCACACATACCGGGGCCTGTAACTCGGGAAGCAGTGGGTCCCTGGTCCACAAAGTGATGCGGTTCAGCTCGGGGGACCCCCTGCTCACTGTACAGTATTATTAAATAAATATTAATGCTGCTTCGCTACCATAGCAGATACCCTGTAACAAAGGAACAAGTCTTTATTGATATGTGTGTTTTACTCATAGTGTAGATGTGCAGAGGGTCTCCGGAGCTGAAGCGCTTTTGTTTTAGGCCCGGGGACCCCCTGCTTCCCCGAGATACAGGCCCCTTTATGGGGTGCCGGTATCCCTCTGCTTTGTTTACATTCCGTGGTCACATGATCGGGACCTTTAAATGCAGAGGGATACTGGCACCTCATAAAGGGGTCTGTATCTCGGGAACCAGGGGGTCCCCGGACCTGAAAACAATGCGGTTCAGCTCCGGAGACCCCCTGCACATGTACACTATGAATAAAAGTTGTTTTAAAAATAATTTTTATTGTGCTGATGTTTGCGCCGAGAGAGCAGCGGATCTCTCTCTGCTGCAAACACAACTCGGCAGGGGATGGCTTCTCGGCAGTTTCTCGCCAGGCAGCCATCCCGCCACCGGTTACACGCCATTTCATCAAATGGTGGTGGCTAATTCATTCGCCAGGGATTCGCCCCTTACAGCATACAGCCAGTTTAACACGCCAAAAACATTGGCTAATTGCTAAACTGGCTAATGCATTTTTCCGCCGCTTACTGCATGATACCCTTAATCTCAAATCCCCATGTCCTGCCCTTTGTTATGCTTGCATATACAAGAAGGGTGGGGGAGTCTTTGATCATGAGTTATATGTGCGGCCATTTGTCAGCCATTCGGAACATTAACATAGCAGATTAGCTCTGAGTTTTCATACCAGACCCAAAATACAATTCATAGTTTAATATCTACACATATCAACATAATCAGTTCTGTTGGGTCCAGTGGGCCGATACTTGCCAATCCCTCATGCCGGAGGGGGTCCTACATAGTGGCCAAGTTTCAGCCCCCTGCGACCACCAGAACCGGAGATACACCAATGCAGGTTAAAACACTTTTTAAATACAGGATTCTTCCCTTTAAAAATGAATCTCGGTTTTTCACTCTTTCCCCATTGACATCAACGGGCTCCGCCACCATAGGCGTTCAATGGAGCGACTCCGCCGTTGAAGTCAATGGGTTCCGCCGCCATAGACTTTCAATGGGGAAACTCCGCCATTGCCGTCTATGGGACTTCTCTGCCATAGCCTTTCAATGGGGAAACACCGCCATTGACGGCTATGGGGAAAATCAACAATCTTTACATTTGTTCACACTCCGTCTGGTTGTTCGGAGAGGGCTGGAAATGGTCATGCATTCATGCCGGAACCGTGGCTACATGCGCCCCAAATCCCAGCCCTCTAGTCCTTCCGGAACCGGAGATATGGACTTACCTTTTTTACAGTTTCGGACTTAGCCATTTTCCCGCCACGCGGTTTTCTCCCGTTGGAATCAATGGCCGGCGCTGCCATTGGAAATGCATGGGCAAGAGCCGCCATTAGATTCAATGGGACCCCCGCTCCGCCATTGAAGTCAATGGCGCAAACCTCTTACTGAGCTCGACCCTTTACGGGGGTCCTGGATTCTTGGACCCGGTGGTGGTCAAGTGTGGGGAGGCCTAGGAGCTAGGGGCAAAAATAATTTTATTCCCAGGTGCCCTAGAACCTAATGTTCCCACGCCACTTGTCATGGACCTTGAACTAACAGTGATCAAAGCTCTCTTTAAGAAAATGTTTCCGGTCTTGCGGTCTGCGGGGAAACACCGCCATTGACATTCTGTTCCTGGAGGTCGGCGTCAAGGAATCCCCATTGAAGTCAATGACCCCATTGAGTTACAATGGGAAACCGCCGCTCCTCCTCTCGGACGCCACCTGCTGGTCATCGCTGGAAACAGGTCCAAAATCGCCAAATCTGCCATTGGAATGCATGGAGCTGTAATGGTGACCTATGGAAGGCTGCAAACTGGAGCCTGAAAAGGCGGGAAAAGGGAACAAAGGGCTATAATCACTGAATTAACATGAACCCCTTCCCTCCCGCATCAACCCCAGTGTATGTGTTGATTGCTGCTTTAGATATTGTGAAGCGGGGACGTCCAGACACTGGTTAAGAGGTTCAGGAAACTAGTCATTCAAATGTGGCTTTTATTTCTAGATCCGACATTTACACACTTACACACTTACACACACACACACGTAACAAGGACTAATTGTAGTATAATGTAACAAATACATTTGTCAAAAACGAATGTTGTTCTGACTAGGAATTTATTAAATGTATTTTATTTATATATTTTATTTCAAAGCGGGGTTGGAGGCGGGGTTGGGGGCGGGGTTGGGGGCAGGACTAGGTGGCGAGTAGATTTTTTGGTTGGGCGAGTAGATTTTTGGGTGATTTGTCGAACACTGTCTATATGACTTGGGCTGATGAATAGCTTGGGTAGCCACCCAGTTAAAAAGGACTGGAATATAGGGATACATATATGCCAAAGTGGAGCAGGTTTTGTTTGGCTCACTATTTCTCATATGTTATTTTTTTTGCTGTGTTTAAAGCGACAGGCACAATAAAGCCTTTCTTTAATTTCACCTTAAAACAGTCTGCCTTGCATACCTCTGCAAATGTCCTCCTACACTCGCACTGATTTAAAAACCCACGGCATGCAAGCGGGTCTCCAGCGCATTTACTAGGCTTAGGGATACGCAACTCCCAAGAACCTGTTCCTTCACGGGAGACAGTGGGAAGGATAACGGAACTGGAGACATTTACCTGGGAAATCTGAGAGGTTAAGGTAGCAACCTGTTGGTTAAGAGCGGTGACCTGGTTGTCCAAAAAGTTAAAGTGTATGGAGATAGTGGTTAGGTTATCTTCCACCTCAGGGGGGTCTGGGTCTGATGGGCTCAGCATAATGTAACGCTCGGCCTGCCCACAAGCCAGACGAGACACCGGGACTGAGGTGGAAAGGAGAAATACCACACACCTAACAGTAAACGGGGGCACGGCCGGAGTGTGGAAGTAGCATAGTTGGTTCAGGAAACAAAAACAGAAAGAGTACCGTACTTGCCAACTCCAGTGTAGAAGGGTAAAGTCCATAAGCCAATGGTCAAGGTGTAGGGAGAGCAGCGTGGTAGAGTGTCTGTAAGCCTGGGTCGTGGAGCGTAGAGAGCAGCATAGTAGAGGTCCGTAAGCCGTGTCCAAGGGATGTAGAAGACTGCAAGGTAGAGAGTCCAAAGCCAAATCCAAGGGTACCAGAGAGCAGCGTAATCAAAGTCCAAAGCCAAGGGTCAAAATCCAGGGAGGTCAGCAGATAATCCAGGGACAGGAACAGGGACTGAAACACAAGAGAGCCAGGCAGAAGCAGAAAGCACCAAGGTACAGAAGCTATGCAGAGCACTGTGGTAATGGTGAGGGGAGACTAAATAGTGGGCTGGGACCTAACAGAGGAAAGGGAGGAGCGGAGGTGCGGCCCAAGGGAAGCCCCGATAGGGGTGAATAGTCTGGGGGGCGGACCTGGTGGAGCAGGGGCAGGGAAACACGCCGATGTGTGCGCCGCACCTGAGGAGGCGGGGTCAGGTTCCTGGCACCAGTAAAGGGAAGCCTGGTTCCGCGCGTTCCCGTAAGGGGGACACGCGCGACCTGGAAGTGCGGGAGCAGCCACGGGGGAGACGCCGAGGGCCGGGGCATGCCGCCGGGGACCAGAAGCAGCGGGGAGAAGAGATAACGAGGCGCTGGTAGCGGGAGTCCCCGCAGCGCGGGTCCTTACATATAGATTTGCAAACCAGTACACACATTATGCTGCAGTGACATTAGCTGGATGGGGGGCAGGAGGTGATGGTGAATTACAATCCAGATGAGCACAATAAATTCTGGGATCATTAGGAGCTGGAGACCAGAATTACTAAAGAGATCTATGCAGAGATTTTACTGGGAGATTCCAGGGATTTGCTGATCGACTGCAAGCACTTAAAAAATAAATATATAAAATGGGTTAAGTATAAACTCAGCAAAGACATTCCAAAGAACTGCCGTACTGTTTGTGTGCATTTCACATATACATGGGCAAGGAGGACTCTGACAAACAGCAGCCGTGTGAGAAGGTGTCCCACAACTACTTCCAAATCTGACCAGGGGAGCAATATCTTATAGGGTATAAAATGAGAAGAAAAAAACAAAAGTGCAATACTGTTGACAAGAAAGTTTGAATATAACCAAAACAATATGGCGGATACAATGACAAGTGTAGCAGGTATTCAGGCATTGGGTTAAAAGAATGTACTTCTTTGATGGTCAGTGGATTTCATAGGTTGATAGTCTTGTATTATCCTCTGAGCTTTAGAATAACAGGAAACGAGACCCAGTGCAGCATCAAACTTGACTTCACTGATTAAGAACACTTGCAGGCATCTGTGTATAATGCACATAGGCGTAACAGATTTTAGGGGATCTTGGATGGCTCCGATGGTGGCTGGATTTTTCAGCATCTCTCACTTCCTCAGATGTTCCTGTGGTACCTCCATCAGGATGGTGCAGACCTCGGCGGTTGGAGGGTGACATCACTTCCGTCATCCATCTCTACCCTTCTCCTCCGGAAAGTCTGCTCTCCTTGTGCGGTAACCCTACGCATTTCACTGCTAACGTGGAAGCTTCCTCAGGCGCTCTATATGTACCACATCTACTGCCTAAACTTTCCCCTGCTCCTCATCGCCAAGAACAAAGACAGGTATTGCCGAGATTGTAAAAATCCTGCAAGTGAATCTTTCTTTGATTTTGAAATACTGGACTGGATTTCTTTCTTGTTTTTTTTTTTTTTTTAACCCCAGCTGGTGTCTTTCCAGCTAAAACTCTGCCATAACAGCCATTTGAGCACCTATGTAACACACATACCTCCTATTTCACGAATGTGTTAAAATGTAATGCAATTGATAATATTATTCAATTTAAAGTGGTCTGAAATTAGCCACTTTAACATCAGCCTTCAAGATTCTTGATTAATGCAGCACCAAGAATATATGTTCCAATATGCTAAGACGTTATTGTAGGATAGATATATAATCAAAGGTTTTTTTGGCCAAATAAATGAAATAAAGTAGTTAATTTCAGCCAAAAAAGAACTAATGCTAAATTTGTTCATCACCTCAATTAGCAAGTAGTAATATGCATGAGCCAGAATGATTTCATGCATCAATGTCTTCTGTGCAATTTAATCAGTTTTTGTAATTTACTTAATTTTACACATCAAATTGATTGCATCAAAAGAAGGCATGATTTCCCACAAAACTATTTATATAAAGTGCAGCGCAAAATAGTGGAGACAGAATATCTGGAAATCCAATATTATTTTGAAGATCTGCGGTGTGTACAGAATGTAGTTCATGCGTTCCACACAGGATTCATTATGAGAAAAAATATATTGTCACGGCGTCTTTATAAGCATTCAGTAAACTTCAAGTGCATTGCTATGAAAATAAGTTGCTATGGAAACCACTGGAAAGATTAAATATGTCAAGGAGTATGAATTGTAAAAATTGTTAGCAATCACGGAGTTAACCTAACATAGAAACAATATATACTGTATTTGCTGTTTCACCAAGTGAAGCAGATATTTTGACAACAGAAAGTACTGTGCAATTTCCCAGAGATGCTTCTTATTTTACAATTCAAACTTTCACAATGTTTTTTATTGGAAGCAGAGATATAGAGGTTTGTTTGGCGACTCAATATTCTAATTTGCTTGTATAAAATGTTTTATTCTTCTTTACCATAAAAGACCAACAGTGTCTTTAAAATTATTTTGCGTTTTAGTTTCAAAATATATACCGTAGATGGTCAAATCACAAATATTCACAATTCTTTGTCATCGATAAGCGCTCGGCTAACTGTTCAAACCTGGGTCTTTAATTTCCATTATGAATCTTTATTTCATATCATATTTATATTTTCAAGTCATATACCAAACTATTTAATTCACTGTGTGCTTATTTTATCTGCATTGTGAATTTGAAAAGCTACATTTGTTAGCATTAAACCTGTACCCTTTAGTTTTGCTAAAACATCTGTAATGTGCAGAGTAAAGGATATTGTAAAGGTGCCTGACAGATGTAACTTAAATTAAGTAACACCAATACATATAAGTGCTATAAATACAACCTTAAATTGTCCAACATAGGAAAAAATGTCCTGGCCACTCCAAATGCAATGTTATTGCGAATGATGGTCACAGCACATGAGGGAAGAAAAGACAGAAAGCACATAGCAAAATACTGTTGATGTTCCAAGTATTGTTAGTTGAACTTGGAATTGACATAAAGTATATGCCTAGGAGGTTTGAATGAAAGGTGAAAGAAGGTGCAGTGATAAAAGATGCATTTAATAGAATACTAAAACATATTATGTTATGCCGTTTGGAGTGTCCAGGGCATTTTTTTCCTATGTTAGGCAATTTACGGTTGTATTTATAGCACTTATATGTAATGGTGTTACTTAATTTAAGTTACATCTGTCAGGCGCCTTTACAATATCCTTTACTCTACAGTTTTCACACCTGACCTAGGTAGTCAGATAATTTCTTGGGCAGCCTGTATCACTCATTGTGGTACACATCATTTGTTGCACATTTTATTGCACATCCACATTTTCAATATATTATACTAGCTGATATACCCGGCGTTGCCCGGGATGTAATTTTCCCGCTCCCCCTCTGTCTCCACTCCCCCTCTCTCCGCTCCCCCCTCCATCTCCCCATTCCCTGTCTCCATCTTCCCCTCTCTCCCCCCACTTCCCCTTTCTCCCTCCCTGTCTGTTTCTTCCCCGTTCAAAGCAACCCCCCCCCTGTTCTTAGCTGGGTTCCCCCCCTGTTCACAGCTCATTCCCCCCCCATTCAGACACCCCCCCCTGTTCACAGGTCTGTCTGTGTCCCCCCCTTCACAGCTCCGGTCCCCCCCTTCACAGCTCGGGTCCCCCCCTTCACAGCTCGGGTCCCCCCCCATTCACAGCTGCGTTTCCCCCCCACCCGGCGTTCAGATGTCTGCTTTCCTCCCCCCTTTAACAGCTCTGCCCTCCCCCACCCTTCACCGCTCTGATTTCTCCCCCTCGGTCACGGGCCATTCCCCCCCCCCTACCCACTTCACATCTCCAATTCCCCCCCCCCCCTTCAGAGCTCGCCGACGGTTAGGTGAATGGGAGGACGGCGTGCTTGGAAGGGTGAGGGTGGCCAGGCACGGTGAGGTGAGTGGGAGGACGGCGCGGGGAGGGTGGGTGAGGGAGAGGGTGGGTGAGTGACGAAGAGGGTGGTTGGGTGACGGAGGGTTTGACAGGGAGGGTGGGTGACGGAGAGGGTGGGTGACGGAGAGGGAGGGTGGGTGATGGACAGGGTGGGTGATGGAGAGGGTGGGTGGGTGAAGGAGAGGGTGGGTGGGTGAAGGAGAGGGTGGGTGGGTACTTCTGGTGTCACACACACATACACTCTCCTATACATACACACACACACTCTCTCCCATACACACACTCTCTCTCTCAAAAACATACACACTCTCTCCCATACATACTCTCTCTCTCATACACACCCACTCACAAAGTGGAGTAGGCAGTGACGGATGTAAGTGGGGGGACCATCAACAACCCCCCCCCCGCTCGCTCTCATCTACACCGGCCGCGTTCACCTCCGTTGATCCGTCCCCCCCCCGCAGCTCAGGTGAGCTGAGGCAGACGCACAGAGGGGAGCGCCGGAGGATCTCCGCTCCTCCAGGCAGTGCTGCTGTTCAGGTCCCACCTCCTCTCCCCTCCCTCCAGAGCGCGTCACATTGTGGGTCCGCAAGGAGACTCAACTCGCGGCCCGGTTCCCGATCGCCACAGGGGGGGGAAGGGGTAGCGGTGGCAGGCAAGGAACCGCGGTGAAGGAGGGGAGTTCCAGAGGATCTGTGAGTGCGGAATCTCATGCCTCGATCTCCCCACCTGCTGAGACTACGCACCACCCCGCTCCCCCCATCTACCGCACCACAACTGCTCCACTCCCCCGTCCCCCCGGCAGCCGCACACTCTTTCCCCACCCCCTACCACCTCCAGCCCTGGGCAGGCAGCCACGGGGACCGGGGCAGAAGGGGGGACACCACACCGCACCAGCAGATGATCGGGAGCGGTTGTGGGGGTGCCGGGGGGAGGAGAGAGAGAAGAGCGGTCACCACTGCTCTGTTTCTCCCCCCTCCTGTGGGCGCACACTCTCCCCCCGGGGGTGTGTGGGAGGACGGCGCCGGTGAGCGGGAGGATGGCGCGTTGGTAAGGAGAAGAGAGTGAGGGAGCGGGTGGAAGGGGGAGACAGCGAGGGAGGATGCGGATGTGTGTGTGTGTAGTGGGGTGGTGGCGGCGCGGGGGAAGGGGGAGACAGTGAGGGAGGCTGTGGAGTGGAGAAGCTTTGACTTTGGGGTCCCTGTGCGGTCCTGACAGTCACCAAATGGACAGTGAGGCCAAGAGGCGCACGCGGTGTGAGGGTGGTGTGACTGTCACGCCCTGTGCAGGCGTTATCGTGACGTCAGCCCACCCCGCAGGCCAATGAGCTGTGGCCAATCACAGGGGGCACAAATACACACACAAACATTATTTCCGTCATATATATATATATATATATATATATATATATATATATATATATATATATAGATCACGGTAGTGGTAGTGATAAATCATATCTTTTTTCTAACACATCTCTAATGTTACAGTATATGCATGTCATGGGTGTCAGGACCAATTCCACACCCTGATTGGCTGAAATACCTTGTGACACAGCGGCCATCTTGGATTTAGGGACGTCATGTTAAAGGGAATGATGCCAGCCAATCAGAATGGCTGTGCTTAATTTGCCTTTAAGATGACGTCACTAAATCCAAGATGGCCGGTGTCACAAGGTATTTCAGCCAATCAGAGTGTGGAATTGGTTCCCACGATCTGATTGGCTAAAATACCATGTGACGCCTGCTTCGTGACATCATCATAAAGGCAAATGAAGCACAGCCATTCTGATTGGCTGGCATCATTCCCTTTAAGTGACGTCATGTCAAAAAATAAAGTCGGAACATGGTTTTAACAGCCAATCAGGTGGCTGTTAACCATTTTGAGGCTAAATGTGATGTCACAAGACCTATTTAAGGCCGTGACGCCTCATTTGAGCCCAAGAAGCCGACGAGACAACATTGGTTGGGATCTACCATGGGGCTTTTTGGATTACAAAAAGAAGATAGAAGATTAAGAAGATCAAGAAATGGTTACAGATGAAGATAGAAGAAGGTGATTAAAGAAAGAAAAAAGAAGATTTGGGTACCTGATCCGGATCTTCATGGCGGATCGCATCGGATGCTGTTGGAGGGCTTCAAGGTATGTGAGCTTCCTGTTACCCCGGGAGTCGGAGGGCCACCGCTTCTAATGGTCAGTAATATATTGAATGTTTGTAAATGTCTCTTTTTACAGGTTTATTCATTGGATGTGTGTTTTGATTTTTTGGGGGAGGCACATTGACTGATAATATATTAATCTGTACCACTTTAGCGTACAGATTAATACATTATTATGACAATATTTGCTGTTGCTTTTTTTCATTTCAGTTTATTATGTGGATGTGATTGTTTGTTTTTTTCCAGCTTAATGCTAATAAAAGGTTTGCGATTGGTGTTCGCTTGTAGTTAATGTTGTATTATGTTAGCTAATGTGTTTTATGGTTACTTCAGAGATTGTCTGAATTTATTTCTTTGTCTTTTAATGTTTACATTCATTAATTTTGTAGTAATTAATTGTTATGATTGGTTAGTGTTACTATTAATTTTGAGTTGGTTTAGGAATCAATTGTTTTGATTGGTTAATAGTTGAATTAATTCATTGTTGATGTTGCTATTGCTTGTATTGATTGGATTAGCTGGCTACTGTTTTTATTTAGTGAAGTGTGGTTTCTTGGAGTTTAGTTATTTTTTATTATTGTGTGTCTTGTGTATTACTGTATTATAATTAGGGTGCCCATTGAGTGCTATAGAGGCTTATCATGCCCATATTATTATTATATGGGTATGATGTACCACTTTTCTACTCAATGGGTACAGGGTTGGTATAGTTAGTCCAGGGGTGGGTGCTAAGGCTTCACGGATGGGTGAAGGAGGTATTAGCCCTAAGGATGGGTGTCTAGACCTTGCGGGTGGCTAGCGGTTGGGTTAACCCCTTTATTACCTTAGCGTATTAACCGCTAAGGTAATGAAGGGGTTAAGTCCCCCGCAACCCCCCGCAAGGCCTAAACAGCCACAAAGGGCCAAATTCCCCCTTCACCCACCCTCGCTAGCCACTGTAAGCCTGGCATGGGTTTTTAACCCCTTCATTGCCTTAGCGGTTAGCCGCTAAGGTAATGAAGTTGCTGTAAAAGCATTTTTCCTGCATCGGATGCATGCCGGGGGGCTCCAGTGCTGGTATTAATGGGTATCAGCTCTGGAGATCCCCGACATCAATCCCAGGCAGGAAAAGAGCCTGATTTTTTCTAAGTCCCGACACATCGCAGCTCATCGAGGCATCTCTCCACCAATTTACCCAAATTTTGTGTGTATTGGATTTGGGGAGAAGATCGCCTTTTAGGGCTGCGATAGTCAGCGACAGCCGACTCGTGGGTATCTGAATCGCGCGAGTTTATGATCCTTCAGAAAATGGTCGATAAGCGGCTGATCACCGCTCAATTGGCGATTTTCTTGTGGTAAAAATTTTGCGTCAATACAGGCCGTTATCGAGCACTTATCGAGGCTTTCTGAATACGAGTAGCCATTTTGGTCGATAAGTGCTCGATAAGGGCCTTATTGAGGCTTTCTGAATGAGGCCCTTTCTCTTTTGTCACTGTTTTGTCACAGAAATGGTATTTGTAATGGTGATGTTTTAAATTAATAATCAAAACACTATTTCAGTGCCAAAACGCAAAGACGTTTGACTTAGAATGTGTGTTGTAGCTATTTGCACTTCTATATTTATAGTAGCTGAATTCCTTCTGTGTGTGTGTATCAGTCAGTGTGTGTGTGTGTCAATCAGTGTGTGTGAGAGAGAGAGGGGGAGAGAGAGGGGATCAGTGGGTGGGGGAGAGGGTATCAGTGGGTGCAGGAGAGGGGGAGAGGGTATCAGTGGGTGCACTAGAGGGGGAGAGGGTATCAGTGGGTGCAGGAGAGGGGGAGAGGGGATCAGTGCGTGCAGTAGAGGGGGAGAGGGGATCAGTGCATGTACAATAAGATATATATCCCAAAGGATTTATATTATGCAGCAAACATCCTGCTTGAGGCAATGACTTTAATAACAGGAAACATATTTTAAGCAACTAAATATATTCTTCAGATGTTGTAAGACAATGTTGCATGAGATCCTAAAGCTTCTGTCTCATTGTATTTCCATTACAAAACAGATTCTCAGCATACTTACATCCAATAATATGGATGTACTTAAGCATACAAATGGCCGACTACTATATCAGATTTTGAAATACAATTTTATATTTCCACACTATATTTCCCATATTGTAGGCCTTTGTAAATCCTTATAATGTTAAACATTCGTGTCTTTGTGATATTCTTCATTCTTTTGGAATGTGTGGCAAGGACCTCTTCTGATTTTATTCCTACATCACTCACCATTGCTTCAGTGTTTTTCTGCTCAGATACTCATGATATTGTTATTTTATCCATTCATTTCTCCCTGTGCTCCTTTTTGGTCTCTCTTTTGTATCAACTTTATACACAATTTTTTATTGACCAAATTAACTTTGTGGTCTTAACTATCATCATTTAGCAGTTATGCTTTGCGTTTTATAGTTTTTCCCACTGATCCAATCTATGTTTTAACTACCTCTTGGCAATATACAAGTAATTGGCAATACCTCCAGCAGAGATCCCGATCTTTAAGCCAAAACCAGGTATCATTTTATATTGTCAAATCACAGAGGGTGGCAATCATCCATCCTGTCCTCAAACCACTTTGCTTCCATGTCACATTTAACTTGTTTATATCCTTCTTTGCTCACACACAGTCTGTACAGTGCTGAAGACTCGTTTTCATTTCTAAAGAATGCTAATTTGTCTCTGTTGCTCTCCACCTAAAACATTATTTAATGATTATTAAACATTATTCACCATTCAAACTGAATGGGACTGCCAGGGACCCCCGCTGTGTTAACCCGATGGGCCATTAGTCTGTCTGCAGAAATGTCACAGGAATGTTGCAGCATTTCTGGGAGATTGCCCCAGATTTTCAAAGGCAAGTGTTCGGATACTCGTGGCTGCATCTGTAGTGCCATCATCATTTCCCTCTTCTACACTGTAACCTTCTATAATCTGGCTCTTGTTATTCACAGTTTTCCTTCCAACAATATTTTCTAGACACTGCTAGAATTATCAATGCTTATTGCTATGTCTAGTACGTGCACCAAGCAGATTGTGAGGCATTCCTTACCTATGCATGCAGAAAGGAAGCAGAAACACGGGCTTAAGCAAAAAAGTTTAATGTGCCATAAATCCAACATTTTGGAAGTTAGATGCTGCTTTTATCAATGTAAGGGATACATAAAGGAACACATAAATCACATTTATACCCTGGTACTCACCTCACCGCGTTCTGACAGCCCGCCTCCATCGACGCTGACACCACTGATGACGTAGGTGCATCGACACCGTGCGTTGCGCAGACATTGGACGGCGCAGGCTCCAGGCAGCCATGGAGACACAGGACTCCACACTGCATGTGTACCGGTTGCCATGGCAACCTGCAAACAGAGCATGGAGGAAAGAGGTCCCCTAGACACCCCAGCAGTGTGAAAAACAATATGAAAAAAGGAACAATACTGATATAAAATGCTCACCCACTAGGTTACATAGTTACATAGTAGATAAGGTTGAAAAAAGACGTACGTCCATCAAGTTCAGCCTATACTAAATTTAGACAACAGATACTTTATCCTATGTCTAAACTTATTGATCCAGAGGAAGGCAAACAAAAAACCCCATTAAGGGAAAAAATAAATTCCTTCCTGACTCCAAGAATTGGCAATCAGATTAATCCCTGGATCAACATTCTTCCCACATTAACTTATTTGGTATATCCCTGTATACCTTTCCTTTTTAAAAAGATGTTCAACCTTTTTTTGAACAATTCTATTGTATCTGTCATCACAGTCTCCATGGGTAATGAATTCCACATTTTAACTGCCCTTACTGTAAAGAACCCTTTCCTTTGTTGCTGGTGAAATCTCCTTTCCTCCAACCTTAAGGAATGGGCCAGAGTCCTTTGTACTGCCCGTGGGATGAATAGTTCTTTTGAAAGCTCCTTGTTTTGCCACCGAATATATTTGTATATAGTTATCATATCCCCTCTTAGACACCTATTTTCTAATGTAAATAAATCTAATTTAGCAAGCCTTTCCTCATAAGTTAGATTGTCCATCCCCTTTATTAATTTGGTGGCTCTTCTCTGCACTCTTTCTAGTTCTATAATGTCTTTTCTTAGGATTGGTGCCTTAAATTGTACTCCATATTCAAGGTGTGGTCTTACTAATGCTTTGTAAAGGGGCATCATAATGTTTACTTCCCTTCCATCCATTGCCCGTTTGATGAAGATAAGATCTTGTTTGCCTTTGCAGCTACTGCATGACTTTGGGCACTATTGCTAAGCCTGCTGTCTACAAGCACTCCTAAATCCTTCTCCATCAAGGATTCCCCCAATATATCTCCATTTAATTTGTAAGCCGCCTGTTTATTCTTGTTTCCCAAATGCATAACCTTACATTTATCTGTATTAAACCTCATCTGCCATTTACCTGCCCACGTTTCCAGTCTCTGCAAGTCCTTCTGAAGAGAAATTACATCCTGCTCTGATTCTACTACAGTACCTTACACAATTCAATATCATCAGCAAAGTTGGAGACTTTGCTCTTGATGCCAACCTCAAGGTCATTAATAAACACGTTAAAAAGCAGGAGTCCCAGTACCGATCCCTGAGGTACTCCACTCACGACTTTAGCCCAACCAGAAAAAGTTCCATTTATGACAACCCTTTGTTTTCTGTCCTTCAACAAGTTTTCAATCCAGGTGCATGTATTATTACGGACTCCAATTTTCTTTATTTTGTACACCAACCTCTTGTGTGAAACCGTATCAAAAGCCTTTGCAAAATCTAAGTAGACCACATCAACTGCATTACCCTGGTCTAAATTCCTACCTACCTCCTCAAATAAACAAATAAGATTAGTTTGGCATGATCTATCCTTCATAAATCCATGCTGACTATTACTAATAATTTTATTTTCCATTAGGTATTTCTGAATATTATCCTGTATTAAACCTTTAAGTAGTTTCCACACTATTGAAGTCAGGTTTACAGGTCTGTAATTCCCCAGTTGTGATCTACTGCTGCACCAGCCTTTATTCTAAAACTTGCCTTGGAAAGTCTGGGGCAATCACCAACATGACTCAGGTACATGCTGGGTACATGATGGGCCATTAGTCTTTCTGCAGAAATGTCACTGAAATGTGCAGCATGTACCCAGCATGTACCTGAGTCATGTTGGTGATTGCCCCAGATAAGTTTTAGAATACACGACTGCGCACCTGTAGCTCCCTTTTTAAATATAGGCACCACATCTGCTTTACGCCAATCTTGTGGTACTAAGCCTGTTGAAATGGAGTCCTTGAATATTACATATAATGGTTTGGCTATTACTGAGTTTAACTCCTTGAGAACTCTTGGATGTATGCCATCGGGGCCAGGTGCCTTATTTACTTTATTTTTTTCAAGCCGCTTATGAACTTCTTCCTCAGTTAACCAATTGTTCATTAATATGGGGGTTGTGGCTTCCTCCTGCGGCACTACTATTGAACTTGATTCCTCCCTGGTAAACACAGAGGCAAAGAATTTGTCTAATACCTCTGCTTTTTCCTTATCTCCAATAATCTGCCTACCCACCTAACACTGAAAGGGTCCCATATTTTCCTTTTCTCATTTTTTTGTTATTAAGGTTCTTAAAGAACTTTTTAGGGTTGACCTTACTTTCTATTGCAATCCTTTTTTCATTATCCATTTTTGCTAATTTGATTGCCGCTTTGCAATTTTTGTTACATTCCTTATAATTCTGATACGATGTCTCCGTCCCTTCTGACTTAAAGAATCGAAACGCCTTCCTCTTCTTGTCCAATTCTTCCCCAACCTATTTATTTAGCCACATTGGTTTTGACTTATTTCTTTTATATTTATTACCAAGGGTATACACTGATAAGTGTGCTTTTCTAACAATCTTTTAAAGACTGCCCATTTATCTTCTACATTTTCCCCTGCAAAAACATAATCCCAATATATTCCTTGTAGATTAGACATCAGTTTATTAAAATCTGCCTTTCTAAAGTTTAAGGTCTTTGTTGAACCCAAGTAATCTGTTTTTTGATAATTTATTTCAAACGAGACCATGTTATAATCACTGTTACTCAAATGTTCCAGGACTTGAATATTTGTTAATATTTCTACATTGTTTGATATTACCAAATCCAGTACTGCCCCTCTCCTGGTTGGTTCCTCAATAATTTGGGTCATATAATTGTCTTTAAGCACCCCCAAAAAACTGTTTCCTTTTGTTGTAATACGAATCTCATTTCCCCAGTCTATGTCTGGATAATTAAAATCCCCCATTATGCAAACATGACCCAGTTTTGATGCCTTCTCCAATTGCAAAATATTTTAGCTTCCTCAATCTCACAGATGTTTGGTGGTTTATAGCATATCCCTACAAATATTTTCTTCATACTTTTACCTCCACTTGTAATTTCTATCCACAAGGTCTCTACATTTTCATCATTCTCTTCATAAACATCTTCCCGTATACACTAATAGGTTTTAGATCCGGTTTAACATACAAACATTCTCCACCTCCCTTTCTATTTGTTCGATCCTTCTGAAAAAGGGAATAACCCTCTAAATTAACTGTCCAGTCATGAGTTTCATCCCACCATGTTTCAGTAATGCCTATGATATAATACTGCTCAATTGCAGCTATTAATTCAAGCTCCCCCATTTTATCTGTCAGGCTTCTTGCATTAGCGAGCATGCATTTAAGTTTTTTTCAGCCTGTACTATTATCTTATCTGCTCCTTCCTTTCTTCGGCCACTTGGTTTAGTCTTTAGAAGTTTTCTAGTGTTATCTGTATTTACTATGGGTGTTTCACTGCTTGTCAAACTCACACTTGCCCCCATTCTACCTCCAATACCCCTTTGTATCCTCCTCTATTCTATTTAGTTCATTATCTTTTTCATTCCCCTCCCCACTACATCCTAGTTTAAAAGCTCCTCCATCCTTTTTAACATTCTCCCCCCTAGCTCCGAAGATCCCTCTTGATTGAGGTGCAATCTGTCCCTAGAATATAGATGGCACCTCTCAGAAAAGGAGTCCCAGTGCTCTAAAAACCCCAAACCCTCCTTCCTGCACCACTTTCTTAGCCATGCATTCAACTCCATAATCTCTGACTGTCTCCCTGCGGTAGCGCATGGCACTGGTATTTCAGAAAATACTACCTTGGAGGTCCTTGCCTTAAGCTTTTGGCCCAGATCCCTGTAATAATTTTTTAGGACCCTCCATCTTTCTCTAACTTTGTCATTGGTGCCAACATGTACCAAGACTGCCGGGTCAATCCCAGCCCACCCCAAACCCCCCACAATCTGTCTACCTGACCCGCAATGTGCCTGTGGCAGGACGGCCAGTAGCTGAGGTCAGGCAATAGTCCACACGGGTAGTTTCAGGTTATAGCAAATCTTGAGTGGCTTTATTTCTCCACAGCATAACTAAACATGTGGGCACACTGTCCCTTTAAGGCATAAACAAAACATAGAAACGAAAGGATATGTATAACAAGGCGCCTGTAGTTAAAAGGACATATATCCAACCAATAGGATAGCCAGGGATAGGCTCCAGATGTAGTGATGTGCTTAAAATAGGAGAAAAACACAATACATAGCGTGATACTGTTAGACAAAAAAAAGGGGGGGGGGGGAAACTACATACAGACACACAATATATAACTAATAAGTATCAGCTGAGATACAGGTGATTACTAATTAAAACATTTAATATACATATAATAATATACAGGACATAGAAAAATAAAAAACGGGGTAAAAGGACAATAAAATGCCGATGGACACACTGCTGCAATGGGTGAAATACCCACTCACCGGACGGTAGATGTAATCAGGCGGTGGATAAATTTGAGAGTATCCCCTCTCTGCTGCTCAGACAGCTACTGCAACCGATCCGGTCTGTAGATAGAGCGTGACACACGCCCGCCGGCGTGTGTGAGTGGAGCTTCTTTCAGCTGGTGATGCAGGACATGCAGATAGGTTCAGAATGGCCACAGCAGATTCGCCTGATGTATTAGAATATACGTCTGCCTGGAACAGCTGATTCGTCACCGGATCCGTTCGGGAAGGGGGGAAATCACCACAGTGCTACAGTGGGAGTCCAAAAATGCCACCCTACGCGTTTCGAAAGCGTGCTGCTCTCTTCCTCAGGGGTTCTGTCATTGTGTCCATCATTGTCCATTATATATGAGTCCATAATTAAACCTAATTCACCTGGCAAGTATTGCACATGCAATGGGCTCTCAGTGTAGTCAGTGAGTGCTCTGATTAAAGGAACATGCACTATGTGTAATTGATCATTCAAAAAGGTATGTTACTACATAGTAACTCTCAGCTGAAACAAATACTCTACAACATACTTACATAAAGGAAACATAAAATAAATAAAGAAACTAGTTTGAAAAGTGACATTTATATCAAAATATGGGCCAAATGATTTTATCCGCATGTGCAATACTTGCCAGGTGAATTAGGTTTAATTATGGACTCATATATAATGGACAATGATGGACACAATGACAGAACCCCTGACGAATCAGCTGTTCCAGGCAGACGTATATTCTTATACATCAGGCGAATCTGCTGTGGCCGTTCTGAACCTATCTGCATGTCCTGCATCACCAGCTGAAAGAAGCTCCACTCACACACGCCGGCAGGCGTGTGTCACGCTCTATCTACAGACCGGATCGGTTGCAGTAGCTGTCTGAGCAGCAGAGAGGGGATACTCTCAGATTTATCCACCGCCTGATTACATCTACCGTCCGGTGAGTGGGTATTTCACCCATTGCAGCAGTGTGTCCATCGGCATTTTATTGTCCTTTTACCCAGTTTTTTATTTTTCTATGTCCTGTATATTATTATATGTATATTAAATGTTTTAATTAGTAATCACCTGTATCTCAGCTGATACTTATTAGTTATATATTGTGTGTCTGTATGTAGTTTCCCCCCCCCCCTTTTTTTTGTCTAACAGTATCACGCTATGTATTGTGTTTTTCTCCTATTTTAAGCACATCACTACGTCTGGAGCCTATCCCTGGCTATCCTATTGGTTGGATATATATCCTTTTAACTACAGGCGCCTTGTTATACATATCCTTTTGTTTCTATGCTATCATTCTGACCAGGGGGTCAGAAATTGTATTTCAGGCAGCCCCTTATATGTGGACTACATTCCCCATTTAAGGTTGTACAATATTAATTGTTTTATCCTTCTAGTTAGCGCTACCTAATCTCTGTTTTATAAACAAAACATAGCAAAACAAAACATAGCAAAACAAAACTCGCTCCACATTGGGAGAACTTACTAACACTCCAGCCTATCTAGCAGGCTGGCTAATCCATTACCAAACCGTTAACATATCAAACAGTCCGAAAACAATATGAACAGTTCTTTCTGTGCTTTAGAGAGATACTTGTGAATCCATCTGCATAGCAGATAGCACTGAGACAGCCACCTGATTACCAGCAAAGACTTCCTTATATTTCATCATGCTGGTTGTCAGGTGTCTGCTTACTTCCTGATTGCCCAGCTTTTTCGCCTGGGTTAACCTTCTGAGTGCTGGATGCAGGACTCAGATATATGTTTGCCAGGCATAATAATCAGTACCTGACTTCACCTTGTCACATACCTCCCCTGTTTGTGTGTGGCTAGGGACCCACACGGCTGAAGCCCAACCCTCCACTCCTTCTCTTGACAAAAAATTGGCATTGCCATGGTCCTTCCCAGGCCTATGCTGTATATCAAAAGAAAAGTGCTGGAGGGCCATATACCACCTGGTCAACCTCGAGTTTGTGTCCTTCATGGTGTTTAACCATTTCAAGGGCACGTGGTCAGTGACCAGGGTGAAGTGTACCCCGGCGATATAATGTCTCAAGGCCTCAATTTCCCATTTTACAGCGAGGCACTCCTTCTCAATGACGGAATACCTCACTTCCCTTGGGAACAGCTTCCGGCTGATGAATAATATGGGGTGTTCAACACCATCAAATTGTTGGCACAGAACTGCTCCCAGTCCTACCTTGGAGGCATCCATCTGAATTATAAAGGGTTCTTTAAAATTTGGGCTCTGAAGAGCGGGGCCCTCTGGCAAGCACTTCTTTAAGCGTTTTGGCACTCCCAAGACCATCTAACTTGGGTCTGGGCACTCTTTTTTGTTAGATCCGTTAGGGGTGCAGTAATTTCTGAGAAATTGGGTATAAACCGCCTGTAATACCCTGCTAACCCCAAAAGGGAGCGGACCTCTGTCTTTGTCTGTGTCCTGTCCCGGATGTTAGGATCTGCACTATGAGTGGCCAAAAGTAGGTTGACGCCTAAGTTCTGCAGGGAAGCCCAAGTACACTAGACAGTAACCAGACTACTAACCGCAGAGTACTTGTATTGGTCTGCAATTGTTTGCAGTATGCACATAGAGAGAGTTTTGCCTAGCCTGGGGCATGCCATGATTTTATCACTGGTTAGAGCTGAAATGGAGCGTAGTATGTACCAAAGAGTGAGTTGCCCTGAAGGCAGTGAGAGTAGCGCTACGGTGAGCATAGTGGGTTCACCAACGATGGCGGCTGAATGTAAATGTGCCCCGCGTGGCACTGAGGAGTTTAAAATGGCGACTACTGTGAAAGATCATGCACCGCGTGGTGCAGAGAATCCAAAATGGCGACTCCCACCAAGCCTAGTTCGTGCACATGCTTCATGCAAACAGGCTGTGCGACAAATGTTTGCAGAAATGAGCCCATACCTCAACCCTGCGGTAGGGTCCCAGATCGAGCTATCAAGATTTACCCCGACAGAGCGGGGAGCACCCGAAGTGGAGGTACTGGAGCAGGCCCGATTTATACCAATACCCACTAGTGGTGCAGCCAAGACCAGATGTGGCTCCCCAGCAGAGGTGCCATTGCCGTCATCATCGGACGATGAAAGAGACAGCCTGTCATCGGTGGTGATGCGCCAGCCAGCGGACCACCTCAGCGGTGAAAGACAGACAAGTCCACTTACCAGGGAGATGGAGCGGATGAGTCCGGAGGCCCCCCGACGCAGAGACAATCCATGATGACATAATTTCCGGGTCGACACAGAGCTTAGACCCGAAAGCCTCACCTGACTCCCTGAGGAGATTTGGAGATGAAGAAGAGGACTTCCAGAGGTTCCGAGAACAAGTAGCCAAGACAGGAGCTAGGCGATCTGCCACAAGGGAAAGTAAGAGAACCAGTAAAGGTCGCGGCATAGCCCGACTGAGGACACTGTTCCCGGACTATGGCGATTCTATGGTCACCGCCCCTAGCGCCATTGCCCCGGCCACCTCCCCTGCCCCGTCACGTTCACATCCACCGGGTCATAGTGGGGGTAAGCAAAGTGAGATGCCCACATTTTCCAGGGATTGTGATTCCAGAGATTAGGGTTCTGATGGGGAGATACTATGTACCTGTACCTAGCCCCATTGTATTTAATCCTGCGCCTAGAGGTAGGACCAGAGAGTCCAAGTCTTCTGACAAGGAGGGTTCTGTAAGTTCAAAAGCACCCAGAATGAACCCCACGAGGTATACATATGTAATTAGAGGTAAAAATAAAGGTTCACACTCCACAGATAGAGACATCTGGTGTGTCCTCAAGAGATGATTCAGAAGAGGGTATGAGTGTGTCATCCTCATATGAGCACCGAGACAAATGGTGGGCACCCTTATTTGAAGGGTATGATAAAGGGATGGACCGTACAAGGTTCATATTGATCATAAATGATGTGGTAGATCACAGGTGGGATGTAGACACTTACTCTAAGAAGGAGGTTGCTGAAGAGCTCTCTAAGAGATGGAGGAAAATCACTCAAAAGCACGTGACACCCAAAGGCTCATCTATATTGTATGTGTAATGCCTGTATGCCCTCAGACCTGGCTAGTCCCCAGTACTGAGGTGGGTAAGGGTATAACACGCACCCACAGCAGTGAGGGCGTGCCCGGAGTGTGGTAAAGTGCGTTGCCGGGCCTGGTGAGAAAGGGTTAACGTGATACTTGCTGAGTCCGGGGTTCCAGAAGTCAGAGGGTCAATATCCAAGAGCCGTGGATCAGGGGCAGGAGAAAGCAGCGTAGTGAAGTCCAAAGCCGAGACCAGGGGTTGCTAGGTACACGTAGTAAAACAAGAGCCGAGATCAAATCCAAAGGTATCCAACAGGGGCAGGGACAGGAACAAGAGCTGTAACAGAGAACAGAGCTTGGCATAGACAGCTGCACACAGGAGTAACAGAAGAGCTATGCAGAGCGAGGAAGTAGAGGGCAGACTGGGGTTATAAATGCAGGAGTCAGAGAATAAACAATTGGGGGTGCTCCACCTAGTGACACTTCAATATATTCCTAAACACATCCTGAAGTAGGATAAGGAGTGGGTATAAATGACCTGTGAGTATATGGATATACAGTCCTCCAAAAGCTCAGCAATGACAGTCAATAATAAAGATCTTACCCACTCCTATGACATCCATGGATGGAGGTGAGGCGTGCCAGCCATGAAGAAAGATCCAGAAGCAGTAGAATAGCAGCAAATGGCGCACAGCCAGGGAAACAGGGAGCCAGGTGTGGAGATAAAAACGTCCTTTTATTCAGCACATAACTGGAAGAATAAAACCCCCCATGGGGACACAAACACCTCCTACGCGTTTCGGACCTGTAGGCCTTTTATCAAGGAGTATTGATAAAGGGCCTACAGGTCCGAAACGCGTAGGAGGTGTTTGTGTCCCCATGGGGGGTTTTATTCTTCCAGTTATGTGCTGAATAAAAGGACGTTTTTATCTCCACACCTGGCTCCCTGTTTCCCTGGCTGTGCGCCATTTGCTGCTATTCTACTGCTTATAAATGCAGGAGGACCAATGGTAGCAAGGGGTGGAGCGGAGGCCTGTCGGAGTGATCCCAGGGATAGGTCTAGGTGAGCAGGGAAGGATTCAGAGAGGTGAGTAGTAGAAATTGCCTGCAGCCGATGGGGGGCGGAGCCAGCGGCACGGGAGGATGAGTAAGAGGATCGGCTGCACGCGCACTCTGTAAGCTTGCTGTGCGCGTGGGAGGATGCGGCATGCGTCGCGGAGGAGCGGCACGGCGTGGGGGCAGGAGAGGTAAGGGAGCGGGGAACCGGAGCTGACAGCCGCACTGGGAGCTGAGGTGACGGGGACCCGCTGAGGGGCGCGTGTCCCCCTATCCCTTACAGTATGATGAAATTGCCCCTGAGGAGCCTAAATACTGGGTACTGCCAGGCAAGGCTGGGAACAGGAAACTCACCAAGTTGAGTAGGGCTGATAGAGCTATTGTACCCAGGTACAGACAGTCTCATGGGTATGAGTACCCTTATGTATCAGAGCCAATCATGCAAGAGATTGAAGATCAAAGCGTTACATGGCTCAGGGACGCAGTCATTGACTACCTGCGGTAAAAAAGCAGTCGTTCTGCGTATCATACAGATGAAAAGATCTGTTCCCTCATGAAAGTATGGAGTACGGGGAGAAATATCTATATGCATAAAATTGTGTATAGGCCAGAGAATGGGCCTCTTCAGTCTTACTTAGTGAAGGTCATAGACCATAATGGACAGGAAATAAGAAAGCCTGATCCCAGCCATTATTAGTAGTGGTGGATTCTCCATGTTGGAAGTTTCCCTTTGTTATTTCTCCATCCACGGTGGGTGGGTGTACAGCCTGTGATGTATAAACACTGTATAATAATTAAACCCGCGTTTGTATTTGTAAAGGTTGTCCATCTGCAGGATGGCCCAGTAAATTTGGTCCAAATGGGGACCATTGGATTCCACCAGAGGGAGAGTGTAGCCCTGTGTGGTTTGAGCTATAGGTCTGCCCTCCTCTTGGTAGTAATACCTGCGTAAGGGCAAGTTTGCCAGGAGTATTCATGGGGTTTCCCCACTTCATGCCGTGTAGTGAGTCAGTGAAGGCAGTGTCATCAAGCTCTGTGTCCAATTAGAAGACACAGGGGTGGTGCCTGCTGGAGTTACTTACGGCATAGCACTTCCTATTTAGTTGAGTCTGTCCCTACCGTGAGAGGGGCAAGGTAACCCAGACCAAGCTGCCAGGACTGGCAGGCTTGAGGCCTCCCTACGGGGATTGAAGGTATACCACATACCTCCTATCCTAAAAGAGGACAGGGGAAGAGCAGGACCCACTCTCGCTGCCCTTGGCTGGAAGTGAGTCAGGGACATCATGGAAAGAGACAGCTTGTTGTATGATCTGGCTGCTGAATAGCAGAAGAGACCAATAAAGAGATACTGCATTTTTACCTATACTCCTGCCTGAGAGTGAAGTATATCGGGAGGAGGGACGCATCATTCTTTTGCAGATACTTCACCCCATACCGCTGGTGGCTGCACGAGATGGAGGCGCTGCACCAGTAAGTGAGATTGAGGCACCACCCCAGAAGGTTGTCCTGTTATCCCACATGCCATCGCGGGAGACTCAGGGCCCCCTGTTGCCAGCAGGTATGCACCACACTAAGACACGTAGCCTGAGCAGTAGATTCCCAAGAAGACCCTATGAGAGATTGTGGGGGGAATAAGGGTTACAGTTATAATATGCTGAAAGTACGCTCTTTTATGTTTGTGCTAATATGATGAAAGTGATCCATGAATAAAAGCCTACCCTCAGACAACACGTGTCATTGCGACCTCACAGCAACACACCATGAGTTTATTACAGTATAATATCCAAAGTCCAATATTTGGGCCTCATACAAGGGGTCTTTGTCAGTGTAGAGACTAAACAAACACATATCTGAGGCTTTAACTACTCACATGGTTTATGAGCAGAACAAGGCAAAATATCTTATGGGATTTATTGATACTGATATAATTTGTTGAAAGAAACGTAAAGCAGTGATATGAAAGCATATTGCACAATGTCAACCTTCACTGTCTTTTTATTTTGTGACAGATGAACATTGTATTCACGATGGTGAGGAATAGTACAGACAATAATAAGAACAATAGAAGTGAAAATAATAAAGACAATATTTTGTTTTTTAGAACAATGTACACAGCGCTGTAGTAAGATCTCTGAAGGCATATGGAATCCCTGCACCAAAGTTCATACAATCTAAATGTTACTGTAGGTGGCTGAGGCACAGGGACAAAGTCACATGTCCAAGATCTGAAGGAGAGCGGACTCCTGAATTGGAACTGCCTTCACCTACTTCAAGTGCAGTGTTCTTTCCACTAAGCTACTTCATTAGCCCCTACAAAAGGTTGCTTGGAAATATTATAAGTTTATTTTAACATTCAGAACACTTACTGTACATGAAGAGTCGACCCTTTAACACAAAATAGCACACCAAGTGCACAGGCATAACTGAAGGGTGCTAAGTTTTAGCATGTTAAATAAAAGTGGGCTGAGGTGTGCTAGGGCTTTGCACGCTTCAGGAAATCTGGGCCATGGTCTGGTACAGACTCCTCTTCTGGATACAGATGGTAGAACACTAGAACAACATCATGATGGTTCCCAAGGGAGATATAACCAAGAGCCATCTAGATGACTACATTATTCCTTAGTAGACTATCTTGTGCATTGCATTCAGCTGCAGGCTCATTCAAGAGAAATGACTTCAAATGCCTATGAATGCCACATAGACAAATAATTTGTATAAATCAATGTAGTAGAAATTGCTAACAACTTTTAACAAAACTGTTTTGCTTAATTTAGCTTAAGCATTTTGCTGCCCGAGGGGTCTGCACGGCAGAGCGTAGAAGGCCCCACTGCCAGCAAAATGTTGTGGTTAGAAAATGTATGTGTACTGTATGTTGCCATGTGCCTTTAGGAATGCAGACTATCCACTATTGTGGTCCTGGAGAATGTTAGGTGTGTTGAAAGTTGCAATACAGTGCGTTTCATTGCAGTAACAGATTTCATTGATATCATTATACATACTGTAAGCATATGAGACATCTAATGACAGATGTGTGATGTCCTATGCATACCCTTATTACAGCTGAACCCCGTTATAGCGCGACCCGTTATAACGCGAATTCGGTTATAACGCGGTTTTCACGTGGCTCCCGTTTAAAAAATTAAAAAATTTTGTTTTCATTTTTTTTGCACACTGCACACTGCCTCACTGCCTCACTGCACACACTCTCACTGCACACACTCTCACTGCACACACTCACTGCACACTGTACACACTCTACACTGCACACTGCACACACTCTCACTGCTCACAGCACACTGCACACTGCTCACAGCACACTGCACACTGCTCACAGCACACTGCACACACTCCCAGCACACTGCACACAATCTCACTGCACACACTCTCACTGCACACACTCTCACTGCACCACTGCACACACTCTCACTGCACACTCTCCCAGCACTCACTCCCAGCACTCACTCTCACTGCACACTGCACACACTCTCACTGCATACTGCACACACCACACTGCACACACTCCCAGCACTCACTGCTCACTGCACACACGCTCACTGCACACACTCTCACTGCACACACTCACACTGCACACACTCTCACTGCACACACTCTCACTGCACACACTCTCACTGCATACACTGAACACTGCACACACTCCCAGCACACACTCTCACTGCACACTGCTCACAGCACACACTCTCACTGCACACTGCTCACAGCACACAGCACTCACAGCACACTCTCACAGCACACTCACACAGCACACAGCACTCACAGCACACTCTCACAGCACACAGCACTCACAGCACACTCTCACAGCACACAGCACTCACAGCACACTCTCACAGCACTCAGCTCTCACAGCACACAGCACTCACAGCACACTCTCACAGCACACAGCACACTCTCACAGCACACAGCTCTCACAGCACACAGCACTCACAGCACACAGCGCTCACAGCACACTCTCACAGCACTCACAGCTCACTACACTACACCTCCCACTCCCCATCCCCCTCCCTACCTTTGGTGTCGGCTGCTGAGATCGGAGCGGAGCTGGCATCTGGAGGAGGGGGGGGGGTTGTCAGGGGAAATAGCAGTAGTATTAGATTTATATCATTTTTACTCCTAGAAAATGTACTGATCCTCCAGAGTCCAGAACATTCCTTAAATAAGGCGAGGTATTCTATTGTCAGGTAATGCTCAAGGGCTATTTAAAAGGAGTGATTCTGTTCTTGATTTAAAGAGAGGATAATTCTGCTGAACAAATTGGCAAAGCATTGGGTGCTGGAGGGGCCACAGCACCAGCGTGGATGCCCCCTCCAGCAAAGCGTGGTCACACGACTGCATAACCCAGAAACGGGTGCAGAAGGTGTTCTGCATTCCCATGGAGCAATCTCCCCTAGAAAACGAACCCTCTGTGGGCATAACTTGGCCACTGCATAATGGCACCCCATGAATGCCACAACACCCCATAACGTAGTGAGTACTTCTTGGGGCACCCACAGGGTTAAGTTAGGATGCACAAAGCTCAACCATATTCAGTAAGCCCGTGTACAGCACTGGGTTATATAACTTTCATGAACAAGGTCCTTATCTAACCAATGAGAGTGCTGCTGGCATCTGAGGCACACGGAGTAGCTCAGTAGAGCAAATTATATGGAAGTAGACTTGCTGTGAGGTTGGTGTTGGTGAAAAAAGAGGGGGATAGCATGGCAGTATGTGAGATAGCAGAATTTATTTGTGTCTCAACCAAAATGATGCTAAAAATATCACCACATTTATTATAGAAAATATAAAATTCTAGTAGAAAACACTTTTTTATTAGATAAATCTGGGGGGATGGGGTTGTACCTGAATTATCCTAGTTTTGCAAGGCAGAGAGAACCCAGAAAGAGGATGATCAGGATAGAAAGGTGTGTGTCCAGTACAAATGGAGGGAGACAAAAGGAAGACTGCAAGAGATAATCACAGCACACAGCACTCACAGCACACTCTCACAGCACACAGCACTCACAGCACACTCTCACAGCACACAGCTCTCACAGCACACAGCACTCACAGCACACTCTCACAGCACACAGCTCTCACAGCTCACAGCACACTCTCACAGCACTCACAGCACACTACACCACACCTCCCACTCGCCCTCCCTACCTTTGGTGTCGGCTGCTGAGATCGGAGCAGAGCTGGCATCAGGAGGAGGGGGGGGGTGTCGGGAGGAGGGGGGGGTGAGTGAGGAGCAGGCTGGGACTTGGAGGGCCGCTTGGGCTATGCCGCGGAGGGCCGGTAGGTGTGGGGGTCTGGGGGGGGGGAGGAAATGGATGCAGATGGTGGGAGGTAAGGAGCAGGTTGCGGCTGGACTCGCCGTTGCTAGGGGACGTGTAGGGCTTCCGGCCACCTCTTCCTTCCTTCCTTCCCTCCTCACTCCCTCCCGATCAGGCGCGCGGCAGCCATTTTTAAAAAAAAATCAGCGTGACCCCGGTTCTAGCGCGGTCGGATCGGGTGGCCCCCGAGGACCGCGCTATAACGGGGTTTAGCTGTATTAACATCTGTGAAGATCGCTCATGATAGTACTGTAACATGACAATAAGTAACATGGCTGTTGTTTGAACAATTGATCTTAGCAATGTCATTCTCTCTCTCTCTCTCTCTCTCTCTCTCACACTCACTAGAGCATCGGACATGTGACGCAGCCATCGCGCAAAAATCAATTTTTTTTGTCTCTTCAAAAGCCTGCTGCGCCGTCGCACTTTCGCTCACGCCACATCGCATGCAGTATGGCCTGCTTCATTGATTTAATGTTTTTTATATCTGCATCGTGTACACTATGGCCACAGCTTAAGGCTTATCTGGCACATTTTAACTCCTATATTTGATAGTAATGGATTTATTATTAACTGCTACAGTCTGGAGCTGCAAAGTACATTAGCTAGACAAATGTTTTTTGAAACAGAAAATGAACTGGGGTGCATTAACACCTCGAGTGTTCAAGGGGTTTTCGTCTCCTGGTTCTGAATTTCGTTTGAGATCCCAGTTACTCAGAATGGGTATAAAGGAAGCGTACTCTCCGGGAGGGTGATTGTGCTCATCATTTGCTGTCCAAAAGTCCTCTGAGTTGATTGACCTTTGCTAACCTTAAAATCTCTAGTCAAAATCAATTACATTTAATATCATTTTAATGGACTGTACTAGAGATATATAAATGCAGATTTGAAAGCATAATTAAGAAACAATTCTGACACGTTAGTCTTTAAACCGTTTCCATCTCAACATTTTACTTGCATTATTTCTATTATTATTTTATTTTTTTATAACTTACATTTTATTGAATATTTTAAACATGAGATACAATACACAATACACAATACACAATACAGGCAATTCTGAACGTATTCTCAGCTGTAAACAGTGATATAAATCATAAGAGGATTCCCGACCTTTCGGGCCCTACTTAGCCTGGTTATTCCGGATGGAATAGAAATAATAATAATTATAACGGAAATAATAATAATAAAAAAAGAGAGGGAGGGAGAGGTAGGGTGGGGACTGGATATGGAGAGGACATCAATCCGGGTAACAGATCGCCGCTTGTCTCACATCTTCCTGGACAGATCGCCTCTGTGGTATTCCTACTTGTGTTTCTGTATACTCAACCTACTTTGTGTTCCCGCTCCCAAAGGAGAACGCATCTATATCTATCATTGCCAGATTGTGTTACTCTCAACCCCGGGGATATCTGTCTGCGCTAACCAAGGTGTCCAGACTTTTAGGAAATTGGTGCCAGTGTCGTTAACTAAACTCGTCAACTTTTCCATCTGGCAGATAAACCACATTCGATTCCGAATTTTTGGGATGCTTGGAATATCGGGCGTTTCCATAATGCTGCGATCTCGCTCCGCGTTGCTATTGCAAAATGTGCTATTAATTTATTGTGTGCTTTGGACAGACCCGTTAATGGTCTGTTCAAGAGGAACAGCCATGGGTCCAGGGGAATAGTGAGGTCGAAGATCCTCCGTATCCAATTTCTAATTTCGGCCCACATGTGGGGAGATCCGCGGGCAGGACCACAGCATATGTAACAGGTCGGCAGATCCCCCGCACTGCCTAGGGCACAGCGGGGAGGATCCCGGCACGAACTTGGCTAATTTCATTGTGGTGAGGTACCACCGCATTAAAACCTTATATGCGTTCTCCTTTAGTGTGGTGCATATGGAGCTTTTTGCTGTAGCTAGGTATATGGCATTCCGTTCCTCATCTTCTAGGGTCTCTCCCAGATCCTTCTCACATTGGGTCCTAAATGACAGAGGTTGCCGTTTAGAGCCTGCAGACTCGATCACCTCTATGTACAGCCTCCAATAATACAAACTGGGAATCCACAGAACCCGTGTTTGTGTGGAAGAATTGGTCAATTTCATTGCCTATAGCCTCACAAATCTCGGGGAGTTTTAGGATTGATTCGTTGAACTTC
Source organism: Ascaphus truei (assembly GCF_040206685.1). NCBI lineage: Eukaryota > Metazoa > Chordata > Amphibia > Anura > Ascaphidae > Ascaphus > Ascaphus truei. The sequence goes on along the minus strand of NC_134484.1, from coordinate 428,782,147 downwards.
CAGTTCACCACTGCTCTGTCCGTTCGGATGTGTTCGTACCTTATCTCTATCGGTGCATGGTCAGACCATGAAATGTCATGGATCCCAGCTCGGGAGACCAGAGGGACCAGTTGGCAGGAGACAAAAAAGTAATCGATTCTGCTGTAGGAGCTATGAGGGTGGGAATAGAATGTATTGTCCCTATTCGTCGGGTATAGTTCCCTCCATATGCCAGGTCAATTGGTTGGCTTTGAGGCCCTTACGTAGAGAGGTCATCGTTTTTTTATTCACTGTACCCGTACTCCCTGATCTATCTAAACTCGGCTGCATGACCTTATTGATATCTCTTGCGAGTACGACACAGCCCCTAGCATTAGAGTGTAAAATCTGAAAGAAGCTGTCGAAAAAGGTTGCATCCTGCTCGCAGGGGGCATAGATTGTGGCCAGTGTTATATATTGCTCCTGTATCATGCCTACTAGAATAATAAAGCGTCCGTCTGCATCTCGTTTGATGGTCTGGGTTACGAATGGGATTCTATTATTTAACAGGATGGCCACTCCACGCTTTCTGACCGTTGCTGAGGACAGGTAAGACTGGGTGTAATCTTTATCTAGGAATTTAGGGGCATTGGTTTTACTAAAGTGAGTCTCCTGTATCATTATGATATCTGCATGCTTTCTTTTGTAGTCTGAGAAGGCTATTTTCCTTTTGGTTGGGCTATTAAAGCCCTTTACGTTATGTGATAATAAGGTCAACGCCATCTTTTGTTTTGTGAAAAGTGTAATAGATTAAAGTTTGATGACTCACCCGATCTGTCTTTCTTCTTACCCAGCTAAGCCATGTCCTTGGGGTGTCCGTCCCGTACGACTCCTGCCCCACTCGCAGGCCGACGTCCTCCCCCTCCAGGTGAGGAAGGGGTGGGGAGAGACGGACAGGGAGAGGGAAACAGTACAAGGGGAAACACATAGGGGATAAAACAAAATACCAAACATAAATTAAACAAAGATATGATCATAAAACATAACAAACGAAAAACCAAAGCACGACTCGGGGTCCCCCGAGTGCGACTCTAATGCCCAAAGGGTAGGTCATTATGCCTGGCCTTTGCAGACGGCCGGCCTTCCCCACTGGGGGCTGACCCCCCTGGGACTTGTTTATGGCCCGATTCATCAGGAACCAATGCGAGGAACGCATGCACAATGCCGGGAGCGAATCCCACCGGCGCGTGTCTGTCTCTTAACAAAAACTTAAACTTCAGTGATTTTTTAATCTTAAACTTCTTAGCGAACAATAGCACTAACTTATTTACAATTTTTGAATACCCTACTTTGAATACCTCTTAAACATTAACTTTGTCCTTAACTTATCTTCCCGAGATCTCCGATCTTTCTTTATTAACTTAACTATATAATTCGAAACTATACAACCTCTCTATTCCTAATCTCCACTCAGAAAAAGTGACAAAGACTAATAAATCCAAGCGTATGGACCCTTAACCTATACCCTGTCACTTAACTAGCTATATTTACTAACTTAATTACAACTGTGCTCAACGCCGTGTAACCTTCCTTGTTCTTTAGTCCCATCATTCTGTGTGTTTCCTATGGTGAGGATCCTAGGAGAGTGACCCCAAGGCCGCTACCCCCTCATGCCGCCCCCCTTGTCCCCCTCCCATCTTCCTCCTCATGCCCCCCCTCCTCCTCCTCCTCCTTTCCCCCCTCCTCCTCATGCCCCCCCTTCCTCCTCATGCCCCCCTCCTCCTCGTGCCTCCTTCTCATGCCCCCCCACCTTCTCGTGCCCCCCCCCTCTTCCTCATGCCCACCCTCTTCCTCGTGCCCCCCTCCTCCTCATGCCCCCCTCCTCCTCCTCATGCCCCCCTCCTCCTTCTCATGCCCCCCCTCTTCCTCCTCATGTCCCCCCTCCTCCTCATGTCCCCCCTCCTCATGTCCCCCCCTCCTCCTCCTCATGCTCCCCCCTCCTCCTCATGTCCCCCTCCTCCTCATGACCCCCCCATCTCCTCATGACCCCCCCTCCTCATGTCCCCCCCTCCTCATGTCCCCCCTCCTCCTCCTCGTCCTCCTCCTCCTCATGTCCCCCCCTCCTCATGTCCCCCCTTCTCCTCCTCATGCCCCCCCTTCTCCTCCTCATATCCCCCTCTCCTCCTCTTCATGCCCCCCCTCTCCTCCTCATGTCCCCCCCTCCTCCTGTCCCCCTTCCTCCTCCTCATGTCCCCCCTCCTCCTCCTCTTTATGCCCCCCCCTGCTCCTCATGCCCCCTATGTACTGTTCCAGTCATAGCGTTCTGTGGCTTTTACACAGCTCCCTCTCCCCCTCCCATCTGGCTGCTCCTGTACTGTTGGGCTTCCAGTGTGGGCCTGACTGAGCTCTCGCAGGATGTTGACGCGGCTCCATCCCGTCAGGATGACATGGCTCCGTCCCATCAGGAGGACATCATCCCCTCTGCCTGCGAAAGTCAGCACAGTTCCCTCTATGTTCAGGGAAGGAGCAGGATAAGATGGCCGCCACCTCAAAAACACGTACGGATCAGCTCCTCACCCGGAGACCCCCCCCCCAGCCCCATATACCACCGAGGCAGGTCCATCTGGGTCCCGATAGAGCCCCACGTCGATCGAAGGGCAGGTAAGGGGACCAGAGAGCAACAGCATATAAATAGTGAGAAGCATAGTGAGAAGCAAGGCACAGTCAGCAGGCATAGCTAGAGGCAAAGCTAGGAGGCATAGTTAGAGGGCATTGTTAGAAGCAAAGTTAGGAGGCATCTTTAGAAGCATAGTTAGAAGGCATGATTAGAAGGCATAGTTAGAAGGCACAGTCAAAGGGCATAGCAATGAAGGCATATTTAGAAGCATAGATAGAAGGTATAGTTAGAAGGTATAGTTAGAGGGTATAGTTAGAAGGTATAGTTAGAAAGTATAGTTGGATGCATATTTGGAAGCATAGTTGTAAGGCATAGATATAAGGCAGAGTTATAAGGCATAGATATAAGGCAGAGTTATAAGGCAGAGTTATGAGGCAGAGTTTTGAGGCAGAGTTATGAGGCAGAGTTGTGAGGCAGAGTTGTGAGGCAGAGTTGTGAGGCAGAGTTGTGAGGCAGAGTTGTGAGGCATAGTTGTGAGGCATATTTTAGAAAGCATAGTTAAAAGCATAGTTAAAAGCATAGTTAGATGGTATAATTAGAAGCATACTGTAGTTAGAAGGCATAGTTAGAAACATAGTTAGAAGCATGGTTAGAAGCTGCGCCTCCGCTGGATCATCTTCTTTGGATGAAGCAAGACACATCTCTCCATCTTCTGGAGATGAGCTGGATCATCTTCTTTGGATGAAGCAAGACACTTGGAGCTTCCCGCCGTTCTCTCCTCCACTTCAGGTAGGTTAGCCCCCACTCTGCTCCATGTCGGTGTGGGCGATCTTCTCTCCTCTCCTGATGACCGGGGGGATCCCTGAGCCGCTCCGCCGGTGCCTAGTCTGCTCATGAAGCCATCGCCCTCCTCCACCTTCCTTAAGGTATGTGCCACCCTGTTTTTAAGCACCATTAGTGCACAAGGGAAGAGCTATCTGTATTTTATCTTTTGGTCTCTCAACACTTTAGTTATTGGTGCCAGGGTTCTTCTTTTGGCGAGGGTGACCGGGGAGATGTCCTGAAAGATCTGGAATTATATCTGCTCATATTCCATGTTTTTAGTGTCTCCTGAGATCCTGCAAACCTCTTCTTTTGTTCTGTAGTGATGGAATCTCATAATTATATCCCTCGGGGGGTCTCCGCTTTGCGGTCTCCCCCTAAGTGCACGGTGGCATCTATCCAGAAGAAGTTCATTGTCAGGCTTATCTGGGAATAGATGCTCCAGCCATTTTTTGTGAATTCCTCTGGGTCAGAGACGGACTCAGGCACTCCTCTTAGGCGTTTATTGCATCTTCTGTCCCTGTTTTCCATCCTCTATTTTATCTTCTAAGGATCTGACTTGTGCTGTAAGTGTAGCCACTGTTTTCTTTGTCTGTGCCAGTTCCGTGGTAGTCTCATCAGCTTTTGTTTCCAAAGCATCTGTCTGCTCTCCCAATGCGTCCAGGTCTTTCCTTATCGTCCATAGTTCAGTTTTAAAAAACTTCTTCATTTGGGCACAGAACTCCTTGAGGTCTTTGCGTCTCACTATCTCCTGATCCCCTGGCTCTGTTTCTGGGGTATCTGTGTCTGGGTCTGATAATGCACGCTGTGCAGGCTTTGCAGGGGTCTCCATCGTATCTGCCTGTGCTGCATGTGCTGCTTCTCCTCTTTTGAAATATGTAGACACAGGTTGCGTTTTTCTGCGAGTTACTTTGTTCGTCGCCATCACCGTATGTTCAATGGTGTTTTGCAATCTAAATCGCTGTGATATTCGCGCTGCTATTGAAGTTATTTCATTATTTAGCACCGATGAGAGTGGAGCTCACAGACTAAGCTGCCATTCACCTCACCGTCGTGGCCACGCCCCCCCCTATTTCTATTATTATTATTTAGATGTTGCAAAGAATTTAGAATATCTAAAACAAACAAGATTGTAAGAGACTATTAAATGCCACAACTCCCATAAATAACATTAAAGTTCCAGTTGCTTTTGGTTTCATTATTTTCAAATATGATAACTGTTTATATCCTTTGAATTTGGATGTACGTGTATATAAAATATATCCAAAAAAGTGTGATAATGCTGTATGTTTACCATGCATTTAATTTATATTTGGTATGGCTCATATTGTGTGAAAGTAATATTAACCTTTTCAGTGCCCTAACATCCTTGAATACTTAGAACAGAATTAAATTTGTGCTTTTTTGGGAAACATATCTCATAGACCCGCAAATAGTATTCTGAAAAGAGGAGGACTTTGGGTCACATTTAGTAGCAGAGTTTCACCAACAGACATCTTTCAGCATGGATGAGTAAATGTGGCCTTTTATGGCCCATTTAATAAGTAAATGCGCTACAAGGTGTCTTCCGGCACTAAATGTGTCTTATGAAATAGTACTTCTTAGCAAACATTGTTCTTTATCGACTATTCATGGATGACCTTCTATGGCCCATTTACAGAAACAGACCCATAACATGTGTAGCCCTGTGTAGTTTTGGGGTTATATGTCTTTCTCCTCCTGTGCAATAATCCCTGTTAAGGGCAGGTTTGCCAGGAGTAATCATGGGGTTTGCCCTCACACTCCTGTGCTGTGTAGTTTCTGGTGAAGGTAGTGTCATCAGGCTCTGTGTCCAAATACAGTGGCACAGGGGTGGGGCCTATTGGAGCTATTTAGTGCACAGCATTTCCTGTATTTATTAGTTTCTCATCCCACCTGAGTAAGACTGGTCTGACCCAGCAAACGGTCAAGGCTTTGGCAGCTTTTGTGGCCCTCCCTTAGGGGATAGGTGTGGGCAGGCTATTCCCCTTACTCCATCAGGGAGTAAGGGAAGAGCAAGGACAGCTTACAGGGCCCTGACTAGGAGTGGTATCCAGGGACTTCCTTTGGGTTGGCAACCTGAGATGAGCGGCTAAAAGACCGGCCGTTATGATGGGCAGTCTACCAGTGCTGATGTTAATAAAGGATGCCAAAGATAAAGATCGCTTCTGTCCTGATTGTGGAGTCATTTGGGAAGAAGGTGCACACAGAGTTTCTCTTTCAGATACTCCTCCCTACTACGCTGGGGGTCTGGAAGAGATGGAGGCGCTGTACCATGAGTGAGTATAACTCAGCACTACCTCATGAGCCAGTCCTGATGCCATCCCCCATACCATCGCAGGAGACTCAAGGATTCTGTAAGCCAGCAGGTGCACCACACTACACCACATGTAATATGGGTCAGTTTCTACAGAAGGGGGTCAACATGAGATTGGGCCAGGGAAACTCCGTTACATTTGGAGGCGCTGCCGAGATCAACAGGACAGGCTTCCAGCTAGGCAAACTGATATAGAGACATGTATGCTTCCAGGAAAGTGCTGCAGAAGGAAGGAAGTCTAGGGATAGTCAGGAGCCTGCAAACTCGCAAAGCATGCCCTAGATGACCCTGTATGGTGTGAAATAGATCTGGAGACAAGGCTATTGCTGTGTGGTCACCTTGAGGCGGGTAGTCGTTTGATGCCTAAGGGGGTAGCCTGTTAACATGGTCAGGAACTTCTGGTAGGGTCAGCGCTATGTGTAACCGAAGATAGGTGACGGGTTAAGTACTGTAGGGCTGATCCTAAGTACTTCTAGCCAGTAACCAGACTATACACCACAGAGCACTCACACTGGACTGATACCATGTGATGCATACACAAGAGAGAGTTAGCCTAGCCTGAGGTATTGCACGACAACTGAGGCATATACACTTGAGATTCATGTAGATGTGCACGCTGGCATACTTTATTGCATCAACATGGTGGCTGCCCAGCAGAGGAGCACCATGTGCGCAGTAAGAAAATAAATGAAAATGGCGGCTATGTGTGATGTGGTCCCGCACGGTGCGGAGAGCCCAAAATGGCGGTCCGCGCCAGAAATGAGAAGCGCACGTGCTGTGTGGACAGCGGAGGAATCATGTGTGGAGACGCCTATAATGAGTAGGCTGTGGAGTGGCGCGAAAGCCATGGCCGCGCCCTTTTTGTCCTGCCTGAATGCTCTGGGTGCATCAGAGGAAGAAACCAGTGAGGACATTGAGATTACGTGTGAGACTGCATATGAGGTACCTGATTGCCAGCCGGTGATAAATATGCAAGTAAAGCCAGGGCTGGTAAGGACAGCAGTGTGATCCAAATTGGCGGTTCCCGCCAACCCGGGAGACCGCATGGACTGTTTGCAGAAAGTTGCATGCTATCATCACCAAGGTACAGAAGCTATGCAGAGCAATGTGGTAATGGCGAGGGAACACTAAATAGTGGGCTGGGACCTATCCGAGGAAAGGGAGGAGCGGAGGTGCGGCCCAAGGGAAGCCCTGATAGGGGAGAAGAGTCTGGGGGGCGGACTTGGTGGAGCAGGGGCAGGGAAATGCGCCGATGCGCGCGCCGCACCTGATGAGGCGGGGTCAGGTTCCCGACACCAGGAAAGGGAAGCCTGGGTCCGCGGGCGCCCCGGAAGTGCGGGAGCAGCCGCAGAGGGAGACGTCGAGGGCCGGGGCACGCCGGCGGGGACCAGAGGCAGCGGGGAGAAGAGGTAAGGAGGCGCTGATAGCGGGAGTCCCCGCAAAGCGGGTCCTTACAGTCACCCAGAGTGTTATGGTACTTCTGCTCTAAACCCAGTGGGCCATGCTGTGTGCAGGCCACCTTAAGAGGTTATGGTAGTACAATTAATATATATCCTGAGGGTAGGGTAGTAAAGGAACCTGACCCCATGCATTATTAAAGTTTGGATTCTCCATCAGGGAGTAATCCTAGTTATTGGGATCTGATAAGAGATGGTTCTGTGTATAGTAATGCACTTATGTTGTTGTGTAATAAAATTGTATTTTTGTTTTTTTGCAGGCTGTTCATCTGAAGGAAGGCCCAACAAATTTAGGACCAAGTGGGGACAATTGAATCCACCAGAGGGAGAGTGTAGCC
>NC_134484.1:428439620-428467120 GCF_040206685.1 Ascaphus truei | reverse complement strand
TTACAGAAGCATATGAAAGAAATAGGAGGTACTGTGGTCGTGATGTGGAGTCCTTAACGCATTTATTATTGTCTGCGTTAATTCTCGCATCTCGATGTTGGCCGAATATTGCACCTGCTAAATTACTGCTGCAATTTTGATCTATACCTACTTAAAATTGCGGTAAAAATGCTAATATTGTATTTTTTAATATCGGGTTCAATATTAACTTCACTTTGACGGAGTTCGATGTATCATGCCCATTTGTCAGAAGTTATAAAACTTTATTAAACAGGAGTTAATACTGCACCAGGTTAAAAAAAAAACCACATTGTATTTTACCACAATATTAGGACCTAAGCTAACATTGCGATAAAAAATTTATGCGGACGATATAAAAATTGTGATACAGTAGGTATGTGATAATAAACTCAGCTGATAAATAGGAGTCAATTACCTCTAGCGATGCAACGTTGGTTGTCAAAAACAATAAAATAATTGGAAATGGTGCCAAACACGTTACGGCAACACGTGCCCACTTTTCACATGTTTTATCTAAAGGCCTTAGGCCACATAAAACTAAAAGGCCCCCGCAAGACACTGGAAGTCCTGGGACAGGTCACATCCGGTGACTGAAGATGAAGAAAGAAGATTAGGAGAGAAACAGGCACACGGACCTGCTGAATAAAGAAATTTAATGTGCCAAACGAGCCAAACGGGCAGCAAATAACGACCTTTTCAAGGTGAGGGCTCTCTCAGCCTTCACCTTGACAAAGGCTATTATTTGCAGTCGAAACATTGGTTCGTTTGGCACATTACATTTCTTTATTCAGCAAGGCTGTGCAGGGCCACCAACAGAAATCATGGGGCCCAGAACAAATGAAAGGAGCAGGCCCCCATCCCCCGCCCCTGAACACATAGCACATCTACCACGGGGAAAAAAAAATAGCGCACAACTTTTACTTAACTGTTTTCTTCTTATTGTAATACGGAAAAAAACATTACAATGCAATCTGTTTATTTTTATATTTTCAACAAAAGACAGGTGACTGCCTGCCTAGGTGACTGCCTGCCTTGACTGACTGCCTACCTTGATGGTGCCTGGGTGGGTGACTGCCTGTCTGGGTGGGTGACTGCCCTTGGCTGACTGCCTGGGTGGGTGACTTACTTCCTGGGTGGGTGGGTGACTGCCTAGACTGACTGCCTGGGTGGGTGGGTGTTTGACTGACTGCCTGGGTGGGTGACTGACTTCCTGGGTGGGTGGGTTGACTGACTGTCTGGGTGGGTGACTGACTGCCTTGACTGACTGCATGGGTGGGTGACCGACTGCCTGGATGGGTGACTGACTGCCTGGGTGAGTGAGTGACTGCCTGGATGGGTGGCTGACTGCCTGGGTGGGTGGCTGACTGCCTTGGTGGGTGGGTGGTTGGGTGGGTGACTGACTGCCTAGGTGGGTGACTGATTGACTGCCTTTGGGAGACTGACTGACTGCCTGGGTGGGTGGGTGGGTGGGTGGATGGCTGACTTCCTGGGTTGGCTGACTGCCTAGGTGGGTGGTTGTGTGACTGACTGCCTTGACTGACTGACTGCCTGGGTGGGTGGATGAGTGACTGCCTGGGTGGATGAGTGACTGCCTGGTGGGTGACTGACTGGCCGCGGTAGGTGGGCGGCTGGGGGGGGGCGAGACTGGCGGATTCTGCGGCTGGAGGCGGGCGTGCGGGGTGAGCTGGGTTGGCACACGGGGGAAGCTGGGTTGGCACGTGCGGGGGAAGCTGGGTTGGCATGGTGCTTCCCTCCATCCCATGTTGGGAGCGGGGGGAGGGAGCTGGCCCACAGGCACATGCCGGACCTCGACTATGCGCATGTGCATGGGGGGGGGGGTGTCGTCGCCGTGGGGCCAAGCAGAACCGGCAGAACCCCTCTGTTGGCGGCCCTGATTCTGTGTGCCTGTTTGTCTCGTAATCCGGCCGACAAGTATACTGTGATTTTATACAGTGTGCATTTTCCTTCTCAGATGGAGAAAGAAGGCCAGAAGAGAAGAAGAAAATAAGATTTTAAGAAAATACTCACCAAAGAAGATTCTACAAGCAACTGAGAAACCACAGCTTCAAGCAAGTTTGGCCCAGATGCCCAGATTGTAATGGCTAGTAAAGTAGTCAATCGGACCTGTATTACAAGTAAACTATCAGGCCTGGATTACAATAGGATATTTGATTTACAAATATTCCGATTTTATCTTTCTTAATTTTTGGCCTTTGGACATAATTTTTTTGCGGTTTTTATGGTTGGGCATTGACCCTTTTTAGGGAGTAAGTGATGGATAGGGTAAGTTATATATTTTTTATTCCATTAACCATTTTAATGCCAATGTGGTGACTTGCCTCATTGGTACTCATGGGGTGAATTAGCCCATTTACATGTATCTATTTTTGTAATTAATGTATAATTTTAAATGTATTTTTTTTCTATTTTTTTAAACAGACTTTCTTTTTTTATTGTGTTATACTGGTCGACAGTCCTATTTACCTGCTTGGGCTGTAAACTAATCCTATAGATGGGGGGGGGGGTTTGCTGTATTTAGGGAGAGGAGGAAAGGAGGAGTGTGTTGGGGAGTGGTGTCCTGTGCATGTTGGTTAGGCTTGGTCAGGGGGGGCTGTTAGGGGTTTACACCTTGCTTACCATAGTGGTTAGTAAGGCATTGCCTGAACCAAAAGCAGCAAGCTGCAGAGCGCCAAGGCCCTGAGCCAAAAGTGGCAGAGCGTGGAGGCCCTGAGCCAAAAGTGGCAGAGCGGGGAGGCCCTGAGCCAAAAGTGGCAGAGCGGGGAGGCCCTGAGCCAAAAGTGGCAGAGCGTGGAGGCCCTGAGCCAAAAGTGGCAGAGCGTGGAGGCCCTGAGCCAAAAGTGGCAGATCGTGGAGGCCCTGAGCCAAAAGTGGCAGAGCGTGGAGGCCCTGAGCCAAAAGTGTCTCTACACAGGCAGCAGAGCACACACGCACTAGACAGGCAGCAGAGCACACACGCACTAGACAGGCAGCAGAGCACACACGCACTAGACAGGCATCAGAGTAGAACATCTCTGTACAGGTGTCAGAGTACAAAAGCTCTGGACAAGCAGCAGAGGATAAATCTGAATTAAGTCAACAACATAATATTAATGTCCTGGACCTAAATAAATAGAAAAAAAAAATGTTTTTATCATTCTTGGTTTGACAGATATTAATAAAAAATGTAACATTTACTATATAAAATCCCTGAACTAGCTGGGGCCAAAATAACGTTGATCAATACTTTTTAATTTAAGTTTAAGTAATGTACACATGCCTGTTTGTATTTTGTTATTGTCTTGTTAAGGGCCATTTTAAATAATTCCCTCACGTCAATATAAGACAAATATGGAACCTTTGAATTATTATTTGTCTTTTACTCAATAAAACCTCCTGGCATATATTTCAATGTGCATATATTTGAGGCAATATAATCCTGGGATAAAAGTTATCAGACAGACTGTCTCTGGTGGCAAGTCATTTTGACTGAAGAATAATAGAAATAATTAGATTTTTCACTGTAAAAAATGTTGGAGGCTAAAGAACAGGTTTTAACAGTTCCCTAGTCAATTTAAAATATTGTTGACACGAGAGTTAGGTTAATGCGTATTGTACCAGAGCTCATTTAAAGTATAATGAAACAATGAAACTTTGTCAGTAGATAGATCGGACTGTAAACTGTCAAGCCTAAGGCCCCGGACATGTTCCCTGCGTGCTTGCGGAAGCGTGCTGACGCGCGCTCCCGCTCAGCACTGAGCCCTTACAGCCGCAATTAGAGCGGCTTTAGTAGGGGCTCACCTGCGCTTCCGCGCGCTTGAGGAAGCGCAGGTCTTAGGGGAATTTAAAATTCCCCCGCTTACCGGCGAGACAGGCCGGTCATGTGAGCGGTTCGCCCAATGAGGGCGAACCAGCTCCGTGACGTCACTGGCCCGCCCCCGGCCAGTGACACGCCCGCCCCCGGCCCGCCCCCTGACGGTCTGTCCCCCTTCTGCCCCGATCCATGTCTCCTGTGTGTGTGTGTGTCTGTGTATGTGTGTGTTTGTGCATTGTGTGTGTATGCATGTGTGTGTGTATGTGTATGCATGTGTGTGTATGCATGTGTGTATGTGTATGCATGTGTGTGTGTGTATGCATACATGTGTGTGTATGCATGCATGTGTGTATGCATGTGTGTGCGTGTGTATGTGTATGCATGTGTGTGTATGCATGTGTGTGTGTGTGTGTGCCTTTGTGTGTGTGTGTGTGTGTGTGCCTTTGTGTGTGCGTGCGCGTGTATGCGTGTGTGCGTGCGCGTGTGTGCGTGCGTGAATATATTTATCAAAGTTGCACAATGTTAATAAATAATTTATTCTCACAACATGTCTTTTTTTTTAATTTTTAAAATATTATATAACACACACACACACACACACACACACACACACACACACACACACACACACACACACACACACACACACACACACACACACACACACACACACACACACACACACACACGTTCCCCAGTGACACACACACACTGACAGCTAACAAGTGACACACACACACAGTGATACCCGCCTCCCAAGCGCTTGCTGTCTCCTCTGTAAGGACAGCAAAAAGCTCCTGGTAGAGCGAGCGGCAGCAAGCGAGAGCGAGCAAGCGCCAAACATGGCCAAGGCCTTACTGATAAAACGTATCTCTTTTTGGGGCACATGTACAGTATGAAGTGCCAGAACCGGTTATCGCACCTGTCCCGGTGTTACCTCCCATTCAAGTCAAAGGGAATAAAATCAGGAATGGGTGCGATAACCTGCACAGGAAACTCATGCATGTGGCCCTTTAAATGCAAATTTTAGCTCCAGACCCCTAAACCTCACTGATTTTTGTCCTTGGAGGTTGACATCTCTGGATAAAAGGGTTTAATGATGTAGTTGACTATCAGAAACACCTAATTCCCTGAGAAAAACATAAATTACTGACTGGCGCTATTCCCTCTCCCATGTACCTGCTGGTGTTACTTAAAAAGTGTCTATACACAGTGGGGTTGGAAGATTTTTACATCATTCCGCCCCCTATTTTGCACTGCAAAGAGATGTGTGTCTTAAGGGAATATTATAGGATTAGAAACTGTTAAATATTTCTGGGCTTAACATGCCTTTTTTAATAGTGAGGATAATAATCGGAGTAATGTTCTCATTTTATTTTTCCTTACGTCCAGCTGCTCAAGTAATGACAGCTCTGTTAAGGTATTATAGCTTGCAAAGCCAGAAAGACAAAAGCATTTTCTCCACAAATAGTACTGTAGTTTATCAGTAAGTGGGGGCCATGAGAAGTGCATTATTAGTCAGGCTGCACTTGGATATTTGTTCTTTGTGACACTCAGACATTCCAAGCTTCTGAGGTGACCGTTCACACATCAGGTATGTGCAGCTGAGAGGTATTTGTGAAGGGAGAAATGGTTTCGGAATCTTGAGCAACTAAAAATGTCTTTATATCTAATAATTAAACGAGGTTTAAATAATGGACTGTGTCCAAAAAGCAATTATCCTCTCCCTGTAGCAACCCAGCCCCATTCTTAATCATTTAATAACCCCTCAATGGAGTTTCATTAAGAAAAGTGCCAGAACATGTTGCCAGCGCCAGACTTTGACCATTTATTTAACCAGTTGGCAGTGCCGGAGTGGCCCCCGGACTTCTGTGATTGCGATATGCAATGGCTTGGGGTAATATTCACAAGATTTGCTGTTTTAAATGTTTTCGGCAAGTAATGTAATTAAAAGTGAGTGTCTCATTTGGTGCTAAACTTGAGGCAGAGTTTAAAAAAATATTTTTGGGGGGTTTGTTTGCAACTTGACAAAATGGATTATCTTTAGATATTTATTTGACGTTTGATTGAAGAACTGAACATTTAGTTATATTTTTTTCCTGTCTACAAGAGTCTTTATTTCCTTTGGATAAAATCTAAAATTCTGGCTCTCTGTGTATGTCCTTTTTCTTTACCGGTTAATAATCAGACAGGGATTATCCTTGCCAACAGAAAATTTACCACCAATGACGCAGAGTCACAATGAAGGCCTCTAGAATATGTTTAATCTCCACATGAGATTGATTTGTATTCAGCTGATCACTTCACTTCACTTCTTTTTATTTAATCTTAAACTTAAACTATAAAGTATTTTAGATGCTATGGTCAAAATAACAAAATTGTTATTTTGTGTTCATTATTAACTAACATATTTTCTTTTTCTTAACAAAAACTCTCTACTTAAGATCTGAATAGAAAATCACCAATCATTGAAGGAAATCTATGTGCCAAAACAATTTTTGAGCAAAAGTAGAGCAAAGAGAGGCATTTTCATCTTTTTTCTATTACGTCAGTCGTATTGAAGTACTTTGCTCCAGACTTTGTTCTATGTGCACCAGCCTGCGATTTGGATAAGTGTTAGTGAGAACCACTATGGTAGTGAAGGGGTTAACCCCTCCTGCTAACCACCCGGGAGGCCTAACCACCCACCCTGGGGCAACTACCCCATTCACCCACTCCCTCTGCATTAAAAGACAAAAACCCTACTACCCACCCCCTCTAACCCCAATCCTCCCCTTCCCCCCCCCAACACACACTGTACAATAATGTGCAAAATTCCTATTATCCAAATCTGAATAATAGTTCATTTGCCCATTAAAAATAAAACATCCAACCAGCATAAAGTAAATTAAAGTTGGACTTGCCCCTGCTAGGATCAAGGTCACCCTCTACCACCTGCCTTGATCCTCTGCCTGCACCCCAATGTCGTATACTCTAACAGGACTCTGTCCCTTGGTTCTGGTCAGTAAATATATACAGTACCCCTACCTAAGCCCTGTGGGTTCGTTTCCTGATCTGAGATGAGCACCGTTAAATCGTTACATTTTCCTCGGCCCCCAAAAATAGACCCCGCTGAGGTAGAGAGAGCCATTTTTCTTCAAGGACGTCAATTCGGAAATCATGAGAAACATCTCACCCAGCATAACTATCGGAACCATTCACTCTTCGCTAAGCTAAAGAAATGCCAGTGGCAGAGATGCAGAATCGGGGTCACAGACCGAGGTCAAGGCAGGCAGCAAACGTGCAAAATGTACATGTGACATTTGGCCAAGGACAGCTTCAACCCACTGTTGCTCAAATGGTTCAGTACTTTCATTAGGCTTTTCTAATTTCTTCCCAAAAACTACAGTATGTAGTCATCTATGTATACTAACACTTACAGCAGCTTCACGGGGAGAAGGAGTGGCTCAGTGAGTAAAGACACTAACTGGCACTGAGTTTACATGTGACATTTGGCCAAGGACAGCTTCAACCCACTGTTGCTCAAATGGTTCAGTACTTTCATTAGGCTTTTCTAATTTCTTCCCAAAAACTATGTAGTCATCTATGTATACTAACACTTACAGCAGCTTCACGGGGAGAAGGAGTGGCTCAGTGAGTAAAGACACTAACTGGCACTGAGTTTGAAGCAGGGGAGCCTGGTTCAATTCCCGGTCAATTCCCGGTGTCGGCTCCTTGTGACCTTGTGACCTTGGGCCACCTTGGGACACGTCTCCCTGTGCCTCAGGTGCCAAAAAATAGATTGTAAGCTCCACGTGGCAGGAACCTCAGCCTGCAAAATGTCTCTGTAAAGCGCTGCGTACAACTAGCAGCGCTATACAAGAACATGCTATTATTATTATTATTATTATGTCCCCCACTACACACTCCATCAATCTCTCGAAAGTGGTGGGTACTCCTGACACACCTTCACAGATATGTTCAAAATGATATAACCATATAAAGGTGTGAGGCTCAGGGAGCCACGCCGCCATCTGTGCGCTCTCCACTCATCTCCTCCGGTGGCTGGTATCTCCTCGAGGTCCGCTCATGCCTCCACTGACTCCGCCGGTTCCTCCGGCGGCCATCTTGCCACAGGCGCCCATGCGCGCACCCGCTCCAGCCTTTTGAGGTCTTCTCCTCGCGCTGACATGGGGCATGCGCAACGCGCGCACGGATGCACTCACAGCACACACAGGCTCCCTCTGATCCAACTCACCTGAGCCTTGCTGATTATTCCTCCTATCGCAGGCCTCGCTCCACACTTACCTCCATGCTGCAGTTTTCTCATTGGACGCTCTCACCTACATATGCTCAGCTGTGCCACTGGCACTGTGGCTGTGCAAAGTACCAGTTGCGTTGTGTTTACCTATCCTTGCCTCCACAGTCCTGCCTTGCTGACACTTGCTCTGTGTACCGACCCAGCTTTCCTCGACCATCCGCTCTTCTCCAACCCTGACCTCGGCACACGGCCTATGACAATGCTACCCTCTCCAACCCTGACCTCAGCACCTAGACCACGATGACTCGCCACTCTCCAAACCTGACCTCGGCTAAATACCAGCAACGATCCGTATCTCTCCTGCACCAACCCCTGACAAGTATACCTACTCTCCGTACCTCTCCAATCCTGACCCGGCTACCTTGACGAAACCTACAATCATGACGCGCCCTCGTGGCTGTGGGTGGCGTTTATCCATTTCCCACCTCAGCACTGCAGGTCCGCCTTGTTTGTGGTGAGCACATCATGACAGAAGGCCATCCTAGGTTCAGTTCAATGGCCGGAGGATCTATCTATCATTCTACCTTAGGTATCCCTGAAAGGGGGCTTACATCATTAAACTAGGCTTGGGCTAATACTGCAGGGACACTCATGCATATTTTAAGTGAGCAATTTTATGAAGTAAGTTTATAGGGAAATAGGAGGAGAAATGTAATGATGTAAGGGTTCCAGTCCAGGCTTTGGCCGGAACCCGCCCTTATATGGCTGCTGTGGACATTTTGATTACTGGCAGTCTGCTATATTGGCTGCACCTGTTCAGGGGCTTAAATAGTAGCCAGTGACTTTCAGCCCCTGCCTGAGCATTGTATATTTTTCCCTTTCTTCCTGACCACCTTGGGCTTTAGTTCCTGAGCCTTATACTGTAGTTCCTGAGCCTTCCCCGTTCCTGAGCCTTCTGTGTGGCTTGCCAGTCCCTGTGGCTTGCCTATCCCTGTGGCTTCCTGTTCATTTGGAATTCCTGTTTCTGACCCCGGACCATGACCTCGACCTCGCTGCCTTCCGCCTGCCCTGACCTTTTGCCTGTTGCCTTGATTCTGCACCACTGCCACCTGCACTGACCCTTTGCCCGCTTACCAACCATGAATAGTCTAACATAACTCTGTCCCTGGGCTCTAGTCGGTTAATTGGCATCCCTGCCTCAGCCCTGTGGATCCGCTTCCTGATTGGAGACGAGCACCGTCACAAAGGATTAGGAAACACTTTGCATGTTACTGATATAGCAGGCGTTATTACCTCCATTAATTCTAGTTAGAATAGTGCGTGTGCTAATGAGATAATGCATGCATTACCGTTGTTTTAAGTCGCTGTATTTCTTGCAATAAATATCATGGTACTGTTAATGCATTGTGTTAGGTATACGAGTGCAGTAACCTCTGCTGCGTATAATTAGATGTATAAATTCCGTCCTCAATGGGAGTTTCCATGCAATAGTGCACAGATTGGCACTATCACACTATAATTAATAGCCACCTATGAATAAAAGAAAAATGTGCCAACTAAATCATTAGAATTTTTATCTCTGATACATCTGGTGCCGTTTGTGTTTAAACAAAAATCAGCAAGCTTTTTTTTTTTTGAGGACGCAGTAATTAAATGTAATATATTGGCTAGGGGTATTCTCAAGGTGTGTTATCCCAGTTACATTGCAACCGCCTAATTACAAATTAATTAAGTTACGTTTTAACTTTTAAAAAATCATTAAATTAAAATAGGCTTTTACATTTTCTGACAGTTTTATACAAGTTTACCTGAAAACCTGCAGTTAAATTATGTTAGAAAGTTAACAAAAATTAATGTATTTAAGCTTATTGAATATAGCAATATTTAATGGCAAAAATGTTGGCTTATTTATAATTGAATCATCAACCAACATTGTTTCATCAGATATTCAAGTTGGGGAACTTAACCTTAGGACAGAAGCAAAGATGCTCAAGGCACTCCACTCAATTTGTTGTTATCAAATGTAGTACAAGATTGAGGTCCATAATCCATTTGGATAGACTTCAAACATAATATAAAAGAACAAGCTAGTTTGTACTTGAAGATCACTAAGGACTGGAATTCCCTTGTCATTTCTCTCATTATGTAGGCCATGGTTATGTTTCAGAAACCTCTCTGCAAGCCCAAGGGAAAGCTGACTCATTAGCCATACTGTATTACAGTGAGCACTGCTGATGGGAGTTAGTGTTCAGTCAGATCTATAAGCTAGAAGGAGAATTACTGTATCAAGGTTTTAAGAACATAAATTGGCTGTCTAGTAAGGCTTCTTTATAAAGTAGACTTTGATGGTAGGAAAAAGTAGAGGTCATGGAAGATGGAATATTGGTACTTTGAATTTGATCTAACAGAAATATGGTAAATGGTCAATTCTTTACCGTTTGAATATTAAATATCTAAGCATACTGTATGACTGGCTTCATACAAAATGAACAGCAGAAGAAACCATTCTGACAAAACACATTTAGGCACTGTATTTATATCTGTTAAATCAATGTTTTTGGCAATAAATTGATAATAAGGGAGGCATTTTTAGCACGTACATACTATTAACATCAGTGCAACCATGAAATGGGTCCCATTAATAAGTGAGTAATTTTGTGAAGTAAGTTTACAGGGCAATAGGAGGAGTTATGTAAGGCAGCGCTGCGCAATCTTTTCTACTCACGCCCCCCTTCTGCTTCCCTCCATGCTCGCACGCCCCTCCCTTACCTCCTCTCCGGCTCCCGGTTTCAAATGACGTTGTGGGGTCACATGATGTCACGTTGCCATGCCAACGTGACGTCACATGACCCCGTGGCGTCATTGGACGCCGCATTGCCATGGCGACGCGTCACCGAAGAGAAGGTAAGTGAAGTTGCAGAGGCCTCACGCGATCCCCGACATTAACTTAAATGCCTTGGGGGAAGAGCGTGGGACCCCACCTGTGCCCTCCAGATTAATTTTGCGCCCCCTCTGGAGGGTGCGTCCCCCAGTTTGCGCACTGCTGAGGTAAGGCATGAACAAACCTTTGCTCCCCTTTATTGGTGCTCAAAACCACCCACAAAACATACCTGAGCAATCAGGAAACAAATCTGTCATCTGTAAGAAACTGAGGGGGTTACGTATTCTGGGGGCCTAGATACAAAAATTATGTTTATAATATTTTTGGGTGAAACATGTGAAGACAATAGCGTGGTATTTTTTAAGGTTGTTACATAAGGGTCTATGGGGTAGATCCATAGAAGTCTGTCACTTTTGCGCGAATAACGACTGTTACCTAATTAGGTAATATATGTTATTTTGCCTCTTTTTAACGGGTATCCACAAAGTTTTTTTTCATGCAAAATTTACATCTGTCAGTCTGCTCATTTGAATATAGATAATGTGGCATTATGCGGCTAATGTCGAGGTAAGCGCTATCCCGGCGCTAACTGGCTGTAATGCTGGCTTGTAGAGTTTTTTATTTTATTGGCCATCAGGCTTGGATTGTTATTATTTATTTTTTTGGCTTTCTGGACCCCATTGACGGCCTAGGTAGCCACTGTAACAATGGATTCGTCAATGGATTAAAATATAAGTTTTTATATGGTGTGTATTTTGTTTAATACATACAGTATATTTATTTTGTAACATATTCTATGTAATGGTTTTATATGACCAAAAGCCCTGTTATCCACATATGGCTAATAGGCCTATTGGCCATTACAGAGGGGGGGAGGGGGTTGTTTTGTTGTGGGGATGGTGGTAGGGGGGGTTATGGGGTGGGGAGGGAGGGAGGTTAGGCCAACCAGGGGAGCAACTGGAGGAAGGGGTACCCCTTTTATGCCCTAACTCTATGACATACAATGGGAAGGGGTAGGTATGGTGTTTGTGATAACCTCTTGTTACCTTAGTGGCCCTGAAGGAATGCATAATGCATGCCTTCATGGACACTATGGCTTCCAAGTGGTTAACACACAAGTCATGGTTAAATTATTTTGCCCAGTCCAGGGTATTGACTTTGGCTTCCTTCATTGCTAAGGCGAAGTTGCCCACTTCAAAACCCTGGATAAGGCCAAATAATTTTACGCTACCTGGCGTTAGGTGTTTCCAGCACCTAACGCCAGGTGTATCAATGACTTTAAAAAAAGCTTTAACAGCGTTATTTCCCTCGTTAACTTGAACGGACCACTGAGGATATGCATTGTGATGTCCCAACTTCTTTTGTACATCATTAGCACACACGTCCGTTAAAGTTAACGGCAGGTTGTCATCACATTAATGGAAGACTGTACATATTACCGCGCTCCTCCCTATAGAAGTTTGCTGCTGGTAAAAAGAAAGGCCCTACATATAGAAAAACAAAAAGAACGATTCCTGCGCTCCTACCAATTAGGCTAAAATAAAATAGTGATCTCATGAATAAGGGTTATTTCGTTAAACCCTTTTGACCAAAGCGTTATAAGTGCTGCAGGCTTATAACGCATTGGCTAAAGGGTTTAACTAAATTACCCTTATTCATTACATTACTATTTTATTCTAGCCTAATTGGTAGGAGCGCAGGAATCGTTCTTTTTGTCGTTACATTAACCCAGCACTTAACTGATAGTTAAAGTAGTGTTAAGTACTTAATAGAGTTCTGAAGATCTACCCCCATGTATCAATGTAAAGAAATGCGTTTTTAGACAGCTGTGGCATATGAAAGAACAGTTTCTTACATCTGATGCAGAATTTTAGACATGCCACTTCAGATGTGGTGGAATTTTTTGGCCAATAAATGGCCGAAAGAATGGTGCACAGACTATGATACATCTTACTATAACATGTGCACCATGTAACTCCTCCACAACTCCTACTTACTCACAGAAAATACCTTGATACATAGGGGCAGGATCAAAATGCCCCGAAGTTGCGTCAAAATTGTACATAGACTCCATAAACCCCCCCCTTTTTTTTTTATTACTTACATTTTTTATTGAGCATTTTTGTACATACAAAGTAAGAAAAACAAAACATACAACACAAAAAATAAGAGGATCCAGTAATACAAATAAACTGGTTGAGGGACAATAGAGGAGAGGGAAATCGGGGAGGGGGGAAGGGGTAGCATTTGTAACAATATAGCACTGTACACAGCAATTTAAAAACCACATGTATCACTCTGTTCAAAGTATTCTAGTCTATATATGGGGATATACCTGCATGGCGGAACCAAGGAGCCCATATTTCAGAGAATTGCGAGGTAGAGCCGTTCAGATAGGCTGAGAGTTTCATAAACCCCTTTTTACAAGAAAACCCGGTGCAGCTTTTGCAGCCAGAATTGTTCCAGAAATAGGTCCTCAAACCTTGTTTCACTTACCGACACAATGGAGGTTTATGATATGTATCAAAGTCTCCAGGGAGCAAAACTGGAACAAAAACAAAAACAAAACTGCACTATATTTATCAAAGCAGACAGTAAAATCCCATATGATAATTGGAGACCTTATTCTTTAGTAAATAACATGATTTTTTTTGCTTCAGTTTTGCAGGAAGGAGATGTTGATTCATATTGGTGTTTTTTAAAAAAAAAATACTGTATACAAAAGTGATACAGTTCTGAGGCAAAAAATCCGCACCATGAGGTATTAAAGTTAAAATCCCATTGGAGGCAATAGAATATTTTTCTTTCTACGGGCCTCATGCAGAGAGCAGCGAATTTTAAAATTGGCGAGTTTAATAAAAAGTAATGTTTAAGTTAGAATTTTAATGTCACCTCAGACCTGGCAGATCCTGTGACGCAGATTGAAGTGCAGCACAGAGGTACATAGAGTGATACATCTTGTTAATAATCTGTGTGTCATGTAAATTCCTCCATAACTCCTCCGGATGACACTGCCCAAAAAAAACAAGATAACACACAGGACACATAAACTGCAGCAAAGACCTTGATACATTGATGCAAGGAGATGCAACATAATCATGATTTGCTCTAATTTACTTCAAAATTGCCTTAGTGAATACAGCAAAAGTGGCCTATGTACTAAGTTAATACATGTGCATGGGTTTCCCCGGTGTCAATCTGTTCCCTGACCTTCGCGCGCAATAGCGCTCAGTAGCGGAGGCGGGGACAGGAGCAGTCAGCATTGTGGTGGGTGCAGGGAGCGGCGAACGACTCGCCGGAGGCTCCAGTGGTTTTCTCCTTCAGCCGTCGCCATTTTAGTTATGTCGCGCATGCGCGAGGTGCCGCGCATGCGCAGTGCAGGTGCGTGAGGCGCGATTGCGCAAAGGCACAGTAGGGAGCGGCGGCCATTACAGAGGCTCTGCCTGGGGAACTACAAACCCCATAATGCATAGGGGCGAAGAAACACATGACGCCAGGGAGTCAATAGCACGGCCAGATTCCCCTGCACAGAATGAGATACATTTCGCGCGCTGAGAGGAGCACGCCAGTCGGAAGAGGGACAGCAAAGGGTCAGGTAGTGTCCAGGGAGTGGTATTCCTCTGGGCTAGGCCAAACTGTGTCCTCCAGGCCCCAGTTAGGCCCCGACTCACTAGTAGATCAGTGATTGCTTTAGGGACAGGCCCTTATGTAGGGACTCTGCCCCATTATCTATTTGGTAGTCAGGGACACAGTGCTATGCAGCGCAGCCCTGCAAGATGGGTTCTAGGATCAGAACGCCACAAAGGACACAGAGACTATACATACAGTGATATTATCCACGCCGGAATTCACCCCACACGGTGGCGGATGACGACGTTGGACTGGACGGTTCCCTGTGTATTCTGCGATACATGGATGCAGGAGCCCCGGGCAGGTATCATTCTACAAGTGCACCAACACTGTACAACCCACCGCTGATCATGCCTAGGGTGGGGGTATCACTTGGGGACAGTGGCCAAGGGCCTCGGACAGTATTATGGACACTGTGTGGGAACACAGTGGTGGGTTGCACCCTGCGAGGTGCATTGGCTAGTTGTACCTCTAGGGGGAAGGGGTATTTCATATTGTTAACCCTGTTACAGTATAGGACTGCTTGCATATCATATTGGTATAGGTTATTGTTATATGTTGTGTGGTATTATTTGTTCCTGCACAGGGTTATCCCCAACAATAGGGATCCCGTACAGGTGGAGGCGCTATCATCTAGTAGCTCAGGTGTATCCCAGGCTCTCAGTGGCGGAGGCTCAGGTCTCTGTGAGCCAACAGGTAATATCAGCACCCGTAGACTCTTCACATAAAGGGGCAAGAGGGCTACATAGAGAAATAGCTAGTGCTGACACATTAATTAGGATGTGCTTAGTAAGAGTAATTGAGCTACTGTCAATATTTGAACATTTTTTGTTTGTCCAAACTTACTGTTTTCAGTGTCGTGAACCAACATGCTGAAATCCTTGGCCCGTCCGCAGCCCCAATAGCAGTGAGTCATGCGGCCCTGAAGGGTCAATACTGTTGGGGTCCATGCTTCTGCATGGGACCCCACAGCGTTAATCCTCTGCTTGATAGGTCATCATCAGGGAGAGAATACTGGTACTCACCTTCCAGTTGAACTGATCATCTGTCCCCCCGTCTGCAGCCATGTCAGCAGTCAAGGAAAGATCTTTTTGTTCACTCCAGTGTACATCTGCGTTGCCCCCAAGAACTGCTCCCCTCTGCACAGGACCAGCGTGCAAGGGTTAACATGTGCTTGATTTTTGTTGAATCGGCAACCCCACCCACTGGAATGTAAATGAGCCAAGGGGACACAAAGGAAAGATCTTTTTGTTCACTCCAACGTACATCTGCGTTGCCCCAAAGGTGCACAGCCTTTGGCGCAGCCGAAGGGCAGCCAAAGGGCGTGACCTGTTTGCTGCCATTCGCTGATGTTAGTTGATCTTAAAGCTGCTCTATTTCTATCAGAAACTCACAAGCCCTTTATCCCCTGTACCCAATTTTCCTACTTTATCTGTCCATGAAATGTCTGGGAAGTGACTGTATAACCCTGTTCTTTTATTGTAACCATGTATTTTTTATAACTCCGTACCCAGGACATACTTGAAAACGAGAGGTAACTCTCAATGTATTACTTCCTGGTAAAACATTTTTATAAATAAATAAATGTCCCCGTCTGGAGCTGGAGGGTAAAGCTTTATGACCATACTCGGTTATCAACATCATAAAGAGGGCAGTGTTATGTGTCCTGTCCAGTCCCATGATGATGAAGATCAGGGGTGCGCAAACTTTTCAGTTCACGCCCCCTTGGCTGCGCCCCCCCTCCTTACCTGCTCTCGGGCTCCGCGCATCAGATGATGTCACAATGTCATGTGACGCGTTGCCATTTGACCCTGCTGCGTCGTTTGACACCGCTTTGTCATGGGGACGCGTCACTGAAGAGCCGGCTGAGAGCAGGTAAGGGAAGTTGCAGAGGCCTCGCACCATCCCGGCATTTAATTTACAACCGACGCGCCCCCTCCTAGAAAATCCCGGGTCCCCCAGTTTGTGCACCCCTGATGTAGATAACCAATATGGTAATACTGTATAGCCTTACCCTCATGATGTGGAGCCCTGTATTTGGGCATCTATGTCACCAAGGGGGAAGGAATTACAGACCTGCCCTTAAGTACTGCAAGGAAATGGCTGGAGATGGGCAGACGGATGCACAGCTCATCTAAAAGGTGAGTACCGGTATTCTCTCCCTGCAGAAGACCTTAAAGGATTAACGATGGGGGTCTCATTCAGAAGCATGACCTCCGACGAGTTAATCCTCCCGGACCGCGTGCTGTTTTGGGGGAGGGGGGAGGGGCGGGGGCGCAATCGCACGGGGTAGCAGTGCAGTGTCCAGTGGCCGCAACCGATCGTGGCATCAAAAACAGTAAGGGTGGATACAACTATATCTGAAATAATAAAACTTCACATGCAGTATACAAGGAAATGACACTATACAAGTTAACTGTGTACAGGCGGTCCTCGCTTATCCAACGAAATGCATCTCGCAAACTACCGTCGGTTAAAGGACCGTCGGACTGCGGGTCCATGTTAATCAGCGGTGGTGCCCGTCGGATAAGCGTGACCGACGTTGGATAATGCGTCCGGCGGACTGCATTATGCGGCATCGGATAAGGCATCCGTCGGTAAGCAAGGACTCACTGTACTGTAAAAAAATCTATAATATGTCAAATGTAATGTACATGAACCAAAAGAATCTAATTATTTTATGAATATGAGCATCGTGCATATTGGTTTGCTAACCCATTTCTATATATAAGTGTTAAAAGAATAAATGAAAAATTATATGTAAACGCTGCCCCAAGCATATTCTGAACATAACAGATTGGTTAATGTCTGGAAAATGTGACTCCTTTTTTAACAAATAAGTAAGACGCCAAATTACATATGACTTCTGAAGTCTTTGATATTTAAAAATAAAAAAAAACTAATAAAATCAATGCTTTCTTTGCTGCATTAAAGTCTTGTTTTGCAATAAGGAGTTTTGCCACTTTTTCCCGACAGTGTTCATTAATTTCCCCTATGTTTTGATTTAGTGTCTGAGTGAATGTATTCTAGTGTGTCAGAGAATATGAAAGTAACACCTGGTATGCCTTGTGCAAATGCTTTCTTACTTTAGGAGAAAAGTCACCAGAAACATTCAGCTGAACCTAAAGCATAAAAGTAAATGAGCTTTGGGGAATTTATATGTTTCCTAGGAATAAGACAAAAAGAGCAAATATAGTCACGGGCACGTGTTACTCCTACATAGCAAATGTACTGTAGCTTACATGAAAATAATTGCACTACATTACTCA
This sequence comes from Ascaphus truei, assembly GCF_040206685.1. Lineage (NCBI taxonomy): Eukaryota > Metazoa > Chordata > Amphibia > Anura > Ascaphidae > Ascaphus > Ascaphus truei. Next base: position 428,449,268 of record NC_134484.1, on the reverse strand, counting down.
TTCGATTCAAGATTATATCATATTTTCAGTTTTGGATTTGGCACACAATGCTTCTTGGTCCCAGCTGCAAATCTACACTAAGACATTTTTATTTGCTGAAAATACATAGCTAAGCTTGTCACAGTAAATGATCCCCAATTTTACTTTATAACTCCCTATTTGAAGCTTGGCCATGAGCGCTGTGCATTCAACTAAATATTACTAATACCGATCATGATGGACACGTAGTTATTTCTTTTCCCACAAAGTATTCTTTTTCTGAATCCACAGAGTTGGTGCATAACCGGTCTCTCCACTTTAAGAGCTAACCAATGGCATTAGGGTCTGCCAAACGCAATTCAATGAAAAAAATATAGTTTTAATAAACAAAAACGATACATCTCACTATAATCTGTGCACCACGTACCTCCCCCCCCCCCCCCTCCCCAACTCCTCTAACTGATGCTCTCCAAGTTACAAGCTTGGGCAGTTAGGGCTACTGTAAATTGGAGAAAAGTGTATTGCTACAGGGGTATAGGCTGAAAACGACCCAGTTTTGTGACATTTCCTTGATACATAGACCCCTAAGTTATTGGGATAAGAGAACAGTAAACATTCAAATCAATGTATGACATACAATCAGAAATATCCCTACATGTACGTCTTTTTACATAAAGATAGAATTACTTTGTTTGTCGTGAAGAATACTGCAGGATGCCCAGGTGCTGAAGAACCTACATAATCATGAAGACTCATGCAAAAACATTCTGTAAGAGATGTGTGCAGGGGTACATATAATGGAGACCGATTTGGGTAAAATGATATCTTGGCTTTATGGAGCCTGTTCCTTTATCCAGGCAAAACATACAAAAACAACAAAATAACAAACACCTATCCTTCTGTAAGGGCTAACTTACATCCCCAGACCCTATCTGCAGGACTGGAGGGATATTCCCATCACCAGCCTATCACCCCAAAGTCTCAAGATGGCCTTCCATGTTAATCTCTGGCAGGTTCCTGGGTCCTATGTGTCCAGGAAATATAGGTCTCTTGGTGTCTGGGTGTCTTGATCTCAGCACAGCCTTTGTGCTCAAGACAGTGTCTGTGTGCAGGCTTCTCTGCTCTCTTTCTGTCAGCCCAAATGTGAGCTAAGGAATCTCTCTCCTGTTTCTCACATAAGGATTTTTCTCAGAGTCCTAATCAGCTAGGTGGAGTCTGGTTGATTGCCTGTGTGCAATTAACTAACTCGCTGCTGGATTTAGAGGCAGTTTATCTCAAACAGTGATAAGTCCCTGTTACACATTCAAAATTCAATTAAAATCCATTAATATACATTTTGCTTGTACAGAATCCAGCATGCAGCTGACATATAAAAAATAATCTGTTGTTGCATTTGAAAACAAAGTATACTGTTTTAAACATCCACATTAAAACATAATTATATGCTTTTATTTTGTATTACTTCAGATTCATTTCACAAACCCAGCTTTTTAAATCAGAACAATGTTTAGATATTTGAATGTTATGTTATATATAAAAAAAAACTGCTCAATGCTTGTTTACGATGGGATCCTGCAATGTATGAACTACAGTAAATCAACTATGCAGTACGCCTTTTTCACAGGCAAAACTTAGCTTTTTGTTGTGAATGTCACCATTAACCAGCAAGCTAAGACTGGGGAATTGAGGCTGCTAAGTAACACTCCCATAGTCTTTATTCCTAATACTTTTTCAGAAAACACTTCCATCTCAACAAGAGATGCCAAGACTTCAGCTGAAGTCCACAGGAGCAGAAGAACAATGTGACGGTCTGCTGAGCCAGAGTGAGCCAGAGTGATGGCTGATTAATAAGGGACTAGCTGCTCTTTGGGGCACTGCAGGAAGAAAACAAGAGTTGACTGGCAATGATGTTCATTGTTGAAATAGCTGGACATGCTATGATTGCATTAATATTTATTTGATGTCAGCTCTTCTGAGATGATTGTAAAGTAAATGAAACATTGGAAACAGGTGCCGAAAGATAGTGCATTTTTGTTGGTGTTACATTTTCAGACATTAATATAAATATACACAATCCCTGCAAGCAGGGCCGCCAACAGAAATCATGGGGCCCCCGACCCCCCCACCCTCCCTCCAAACCCATAGAGCACCTACCACGGAAAAAACTTTTTTTAGCGCGCAACTTTTACTTCACTGTTTTCTTATTATTGTAATACGGAAGAAAACATTACAATGCAATCTGTTCATTTTAATATTTTCAACAAAAGACAAAGCTACCCAATGCTACATCCAATGTGACAAAAAGGCCTGGGGGGATTCAGTATGGGTCTGAGGGGGGGGGGAGTTAAGTATGGGCCTGGGGGAGAAGAGGTTAAGTATGGGCCTGGGGGATAAATATGGGCCTGGGGGGGTTGAGTATGGGCCTAAGGGCTAAAGTACAGTATTGGACTAAAATGAATTACAGTACCTCTCTTCAACCGGTCCGCGGTGGGGGCCTTCGAACGGTCAGCGAGGGGGCTTTCAACCCGCCCGCGGGGGGAGGCTTCAACCAGCCCTGAGGGGGGAGCCTTCAACTGGCCCGCGGGGGGCCATCAATCAGCCTGCGCTTCAACCGGCCGAGAGAGCCTTCAACCAGCCCGGGCTTCAACTGGCCAGGGGGGTGGGGGGATGTGGAGCCGTCAACCAGCCTTGCGGGCGGGGGGGGGGCTTCAATTGGCAGGCGGTGGGGTTGATTTCGGGGGGGAGATGGAAGGCACGTGGGTGACTGACTGACTGCCTGAGTGGGTGACTGACTTTACTGCCTGTGTGACTGCCCTTGACTGCCTGGATGGGTGGGTGACTGGGCGGTAGGTGGGTGACTGACTGCCTGGGTGGGTGACTGCCTTGGTGGGTGGGTGACTGACTGCCTGGGTGAGTGAGTGACTGACTGCCTTGGTGACTCCTGCCAGAGCAGGAGGCTGGCACGGGGGGAGCTGGGTTGGCGGGCGCAGGATCGCCACGGTGCTTCCCCTCCGTCCCACGTTGGAAGCGGGGGGAGCAGGTCCACAGGCAGCATTTGCGGTGCTTCCCATCCCCCTGCCCTCGGTCCCTGTGGCTGCTGCCCAGGGCAGGAGATAGGCACGGGGGGAACAAGGTTGGCGTGCACTCTCCAGGGCGCGTCCCCCTCCAGCCCACATTCCTCTCGGGTGCCCATGAGGGTGGGGAGACAGGACCAGGGGGCAGAGCGAGGAATGGGTCCGGCGAATAGGGTGGGGCAGCCCGCCAGGCACGTGCCACTCATCCCATCACTGGGCCCTGCAGGCTGGACCCCCTACTTCCCTGCGCATGAGTGCCGAGACCTCTGCGCATGCGCACGGGGATCGCCGGCATTTATTTTTTAATGACACTGGCACGGCTGTGTAGGGGGCCCGGGTGGCGGCCGGGCCCCCTGACTCACCGGGCCCGGGACACCAACCCCGGCAGACCGACCCTATTGGCAGCCCTGTCTGCAAGCTCTAACCCCAACACCGACCACATCATATCATATGTATTTGTGTCAAAAGGAGTACGACGTGACTGCAGGCTTATTATGCTTTGGCCAAAGTGTTTAACTAAATGACCCTTACTTATGAGAAGACAAACAGTTAAGTATTTAACTATATATTTTTGTCATATTTAATATAAATATGTCTGTGTAGAGTGGCCTTCTAATAAACAAACAAGGAAATAGAGAAATTGTCTTATTTTATTTTTGAGATATACAGTACTGTGCATCTTTTTTCAGGTTAGTAATTTAATAAAAATGGAAAAATAAATCTCCCTGGACTGAATCTATTTCTTGTGTTTCGAACTTTGGACCCTATACATGAAGATGACATGACAAATGTGATACATCTATTGGGTGTTCATACATGTCACAAGTATGACTCCTCTGTACAGTAGCAAAACAACTATATTACATGAAAATGAGGGGCACAAAGCAGGTTTGGAAACCTATAGAAGACATGCAAAAATACTGACGAGTATTCAATCTTTGCTATTCTTCAATGGAACATGCTGTTCTAGGTCAGGGGTGCGGAAACTTTTTGTCCTGCACCCCCTGCCTGCGCTCCCCCACTGCTCACACCCGCTCACCTTGTATCAAGCATCGAACTACGCTGTGGGGCATTTGACTCTGCGTTGCTATGGCTACGTGTCACACCAAGCTATCTGAATCAAGGTAAGTGAGTTACAGAGGCCTCGCGCGGTCCCCTGGCATTTCATTTAAATGTCTTGGGGAAAAGCGCGGGCCCCAATAACCACCGGGCTCCCCCTGGGGGGGCGCGCACCCCTGTTCTAGGTAACTTGTGTCAAACATATATTCACAGCAAAATGTAAAAGCTGCTGTATATTTACACTAATATTAAAAGTGGACTGTGAAATATATAGTGAACACCATTCAACACGCATAATTGGTTTCATGTTTTGTTTAGATTGCAAGTTCAAGTATGTCAAGCTTAGTTTATACCAGTCATTACTGTAAATTCCTAGAGCACTGTGAGGTTTCTACAATCCTCAAGTCCATGTGCACCTTCCAAGAGTTCAAAGGATTTCCTTGAGAATAAGCACCCAGCACCTTGACGTACAACATTGTGGGAACTACTGTAAGCATCGCAAATAGATTTTTTTGGAGCACATTTGCCACATGGTTATCTCATTTTAAATTGCGCTTGTGTGCACCTATGTATGTTCTAACCTTAAATTTGTCAATCTGTGCCACCAGCATCAATTTATTTTCTAATTTTTTTGGGGTGCAAAGAACAGAACTGTGCTAGGGGTACAGATCTAAAGGGAATGTACTAAAAAGAATGCCGCTGTGCACCTATAAAAAAAGAGTGCATCAAAATCATCCTCCAAGTTTAACCCTAAAATTAATGTTTATGTTATTAGTCCAGAATTAAGTTGCTATGTATCAACCAAAAATGTATTTGACGCAGCACGAATGTCAACTAAATGTATTATTTATGAATAATAGCAATCAAGAAATGATATATATTAATAATAGTCATAAATAAAAAAAACACATAATTCATCGATTGAAAAAAAATACATCAAATTCACTCTCATCTACTACAGTATGTAACTATAATGTTCTGTTCATTTAAATTGCATCAATCAGGTGCTCACATTTTAAAGGTTTCTATTACTTTTTATCGCTCAAATTTTGACGCACAATTTTTTTTTTTAAATCATGATGTTGGTACATAGACCCCTACATGCAAATAATTTCTAACATTGATTGCAAGTTAAAAAAAAGCACCTGCTCGAAATGTGGTGTGAATTAAAAGTGAGAAGCAATCATTGAAATTAATGTTTTTTTTAATGTGCTTTCATTATCATATTCATGAGGTCATTATCAATTTGTTCCCTTTAACCACTAGAAACACATTTATTTTGCCCTGTAGACGATATACTGGCAATTTAGATGTGATTTTGTGACAGCGTTGAAAATCTCATGTATGTTCACTGGTATCTCACCATGGGGTCTTTTTACTAAAGACTCCCAAGGGCAAAAGTAGGGCAAAACCACTGCAAAATACATAGCAATTATTATCAAAGAATGGGAATCCTATTTAAAGCAATAGGAGTTTTTCCTTTGATACATCCTGTGCAACTCTTTTGCATAGAATTTATCCCAGTTTTTAGCCAGCAGACTTTTGTAAATAACCTCCCATGTGTTTTTGGAGGTACAGTATATAAGCAGGATTGCCACTTTCGCCTGAAGGCCAACCCGGAGATTTTTTTTATTTTTAAATATAGCACTTACCTCTGGAGTCCTCCTGGCATCTTCCCCCTGCAACACTATTCAATATGGCTGTGTGGCGTAAAATGACGCTACGTGATGTCACAATGTCACGCGGCATCAAGTTGTCATGACAACGTGGCGCCCTGTAACATCACGTTGCATCTCGTTGTCATGGCAACAGGCACCACGTGATGCTATTACGTCATGTGGCGTTTCCGTTGGCATGGCAACCCGGCGCCATTTGATGCCGCACAGCAATATTGCCAGTAGTTGCAGGGGGAGATGCCGGAGATGTTGCCTTTTTGCCGCCGCCAGGCACCTGCCCAGGATGCCACCACCCGGAAGTTTACTAGGTAAACCCGGAGCCTGGAGATTCCTGGCCAAAACCTGTAGTCTCTGGGTGAAACCCGGAGTGGTGGCAACCCTGTAATATAAGTCAATAGGTGCTCTACTAAATATGATGTATCACACAGGTTGCAATGAATCTACACCTATCCTGACATAGGTGCATAGGTCCTGCTCCTTCAATTTCATGGACTAAAAATAAGTTAGTGCTCCTATTTTATATGGGTAAAAGTGTAAGTGTAACCTCAGTCAGACATGGCTGGTCACAAAGATGCAAATAACAAGAATAAAGGTAATGGTAACGTATTAATCTGCAACTTGAAAGCAGTGTTTTATCATATTGACATGTAACTAGAAACAAAACACAGCAAAGACCAAATTGGACCAAATGTGTTTACTGTACATGATATCTCTATAACTATGCACGCAATTAAAAAGTCCCTAGAGAATCTGAAAATAAACAATTCTTTGGTTCATGATATATTACATCCGGGAGTAGTCAAAGAGGTAAAAGAAGCTTATGGATTAAATTCTGTTTCTACATTTTAAGAAACTGCTTGGCCAATCAAACCTATACAGATGTGACCTTGTGCCTCTTTCCTGTATTTATTAGTATAGCTGCCTGCTTTTTCTAATAACATACAGGCGCCTTTGGTGCCCTTTTTGTTCATATATTAAAAAATAAAAGCAAAAAACAATGCTCGCACCTTTACCATACTGTATGGATAAGAGACACCGCAAAGTCCCAAGAACCGTGTCTGTAGTTATTAATATATAAAAGGAAAGGTGCCTTTTTTTTGTATGTTCAGAAAGATTTTGTATTACAAATTTAATAAAAACAGCATGTGTTTGAGGAATTGATATTAGGCAATAAAAATGTGTGCTTGTTTTTCATATTTGAACATACAAAAAGTGAATATTCAGAGTCGTGCAGGGGTTAAGTGGGCAGGAGCCGCATTTAAAGCCTAGAGTAAGAATAGCGGAGCATGGAATAGCAGGAGCTGGCCTACGTGGAAGTCCTGCAGAGTCTTCGTGAGTAGGCACCGCGTTGCATCACTGATTGGCAGCGTGAATGGGGGCAGAGAGGACAGTGGCACAGAAGTAAGCATTGGTGTAAGCAGGATGTACTAGAGGCGTAAGATCAGTGCCTGAAATGTTGTAGAGTAAAGAAGAAGTAAGAGGAGGTGGTGTCATAGGTCCCCAGTAGATTTACCCTAGAGACTGAGGGATAAGGGAATTGCTCAGATAAAGGGGCGGCCTTGCTTTAGCCAGAAGGAAGACTAGAAGGGAGCAGATGAGAGAGGCTGAATCATTGGGCAGAAGAGGCATGGAGTCAAGGGATAGAGTGGGGTGGGGTTTCAGGTGGAGGGCCAGAGGGGTCTGCACGGTTGGTTCATAGAGAGAGGGGCCAGAATGTAGGATTAGGGATGAATAACAGTTTGGGAATATGCCTAATTCCAACACCTATGAGGTGAGTCCAGTAAAACAGTTGATTTGGAAGGGGGAGTATGGGGAGGCATGGGGAGGCAGGCAGAAAAAATGATGATAAGGGGAGAGTTGAGGAATAAAGTGGTCAAGGTCATTTGGAGATTGGTTAGAGGTGTTTGTCATACTAGATAATGCAATTTGGGGGAAGTATCCACAGCATTGTTCTTACATATCTTTACAGAATTTAGTCAGCCTGCAGGGCATTTGGAGGGGTGGCCTGGGGAAAATACGATGACCATTTTCATCAGAAATTGGCCATACATAAGTTTATGACATGAAATTATAAACATTTAGATTGTTGGTTATACTTAATGGTAACTCAGAGACCTGTTCCCTTTCAAGTGACAGTCAGTGTCAATTAGCACTCCACGGAGCTGGCTGTTTTTAGGAAAGGAGTGTGCCGGGCATTAAATGAAGACCAATGGGATTGGTGAAAGGGGCATAATTGGTAAATGATGACATGAGGATGGGAACCATTCAGCAGAATGATGTTTTTGTAGGGGTGGAGGTTGATTTGGAGGAGGTTATATATGGAGGCTGGATATAAAGGGGAGGACACCAGTAGATTTATAATTAATGGCAGAATATCTAAACATTTACTCTGATTGACAGGCAGCTAAAGTTTTGAGCAAAGGGTTCTATGAAGGTTGTTGCATCCCCTATGTGGAAAGGGATGATTGAAAATGCAAAAATAAATGTGATGTCGTTGTATGATCATATTGGTGGGGGTAGGAGTAAGTTAAAAAAAAAAATAGTGCTGAACGGATACTGGGCCCTTTTAGAAAGCTACCGTTTGATAATTTAAGCGTCTGTGGGATAGCTCCAAAGAAGGAGCCAGCAGCGTTTTGGTTAAAACACCATTTGACTTTGCGAGAAGGTATTCAGTGAATAACGTAATTGATAGGGAGATTTGCAAGGGATTTGAAGTCCGTTGATGTGACGGTGCTTGTCTCAAATCAGGAGACGGACCTGCAGGGCTGAGGTAGGGATACAAATAAACTGACCACAACCCAGGGACAGAGTCCTGTAAGAGTATCCGTAGTTGGTATGAAAGCAGGGGTCAGTGCTGGCGGCAAAGTTGCAAAGTTGAGGAGGCAAGCGGAGGTCAGGGCAGGCGGAAGGCAGCGAGGTCGGGGTCACTGTCCAGGGTCAGCAAAAGGAATTCAAAACAGGCAAGAGGGTAAGGCGTAACTGCAAAGAACAACAGGAGCTGCAAACACACAGAACTTTGCTCGGCGACTCCCTATGATAACTGCAGGCTAACGCCGAGTTCAGGGTGGTTACTACGCGTCATGCGCGCACTTACATGTGTGCGCACGTTCCTGGATAAAGTTGTGAAAGAGAATATCTGTTTTCAGGGAAGAATCGACCCTTGGCAGCAAAGTACAGCGTTGATGCTGCCACATTTTGCGACATAACCAAAATTGATTTTTCGAGCTGCAGTCACGTCACGTGAGCTTGTTCAGTGAACAACCTCTGTGACACATTCGCCATGCATTTAGGTTGTTACACAGTAGTCCCAGCAGTTTCCATCCGTTGGGTTGTGATTTGGAGGCTACTTATTATGTTGATTTAAGCAAACCACTGGGATGCTCTGTATCTTGTCCTTATTTTGAAGCCCCTAGCACCTTTCTGGATTGGGTGTTGCAGGGAAGGACAGGTTTGTATAGTGTGCTACATTATCTAGATGTTTTTTATTTATTGGGCCAGCAGGATCTGGGATGTGTGAGAGGCTGCTGTTTGAATTCCTGGAAATAGCAAGGGAGTTTGGGGTATCATTAGCTCAGTATAAAACTGAGGGACCAACAAGGGTGTAACATTTCTTAGGGATTGTCATGAGAGAGAGGATTTGGCCCGGGATTAATGGGGTTACACCCCATTTGGCCCCCCTCTACTCTCACCTGGGAAGCAAGGGGTTAACTGGACTGAGGTCCAGTAACGTGTTTTTTGCCTTGCTCCAGTATCAACATGTTTATTCCCCTGTATAACTATATTGTGTTATCCTGGTGTTTGCACTCACACATACACTAGGGTTGATGTGGGAGGGAAGGGGTTAATGTTAATTTAGTGAT
>NC_134484.1:427964620-428057120 GCF_040206685.1 Ascaphus truei | reverse complement strand
TCTGAAGCACTTATTCCCATGATCTGTTATTTATATTATCTGTTATTTATTTGATTACCACGTGTATTACTACTGTGAAGCGCTACTGCACCGACACACTTTATTCGAGCAAATACCCGGTATGTACCTGGCAGATACCTGGAATGCGCCACTCCTCACCTCTGACAAGCCCCGTTGCATTTGCCTTCCCAGCCTGGGTTCATGCCTGGCTGATGGGCGGCTGATCTGTTAAATGATAATGATTAGGATTTAATAGGCTGCAATGCTTCGCGTGTCTACCAGATGGCATAAATTCATGAATTGTAATGCAGTATTTATATATATACTGTGCAGTATTGCAGCCAGAATGAATAAAATGCTTCAATCCCTGCTTGGAAAATAACTCAATGCACTCGGGCAGAAAACAGTCACAAACCTCAATACACCCGGGTATACCCGAATTCGTGGGACTAGCCAAGCTCGAATAAAGTGTGTCGCCAGTGTATGTACTGTACATTAATGGCGCTATATAAATAAAGACATACAATACAATACTAGGGTGGTTGCACTTTCTCTGTCACTTTCGTAGCTCGTTCTATTTGTCACGGAGGTTGTACTGAGCCTTACCTTGAATAAACAGTACGTGTAATTGACCCTTTTTTAAACACTTTTTGGGATGTTACTGTTTGGACTTTATGTTTGGGATTAATTGAAATGTATTTTGAAATTAGTGGAGTTTAAACATATTTTTATCTTAGAATTGTTTGTTTGTTATTTTTAAAAGTGTTTAATAGACTGTTTTAGTTATAGTAAGTAAGGACACAACACATTGAGGATATTCACGTAGCTAATTAACTTTTGCAGTCTTATTTTTTACATATAATAATATAAAAATTACTATACAGCACATTGTCCCATACTGTATCTATATAAATAGTTTAATATTTTCATATTACATGCTATTTTCACTTGTATTTTTCACGAGGTTTGAGAGCACTTAGATTAGTGCCAGAGTTGTCCTCCTGCAAGTGTGTTGTCAGGGTGTTTAGTGCAGCTGGTTCATTCCTAACCAAGAACAACCACAGACAAGAAATCCCATAGATTTGCACTCAACTTAATAATATCTCTGAGTAGATGGAAACAAATTTCCAAACCATATAGGATACCAGAAGGTTTAAAATACAAACAGGCGACGCGCTAACTAATGACGTCAGCCGGTTGCTGTTCTGGGGTTTGAGACGGAGCGCGAGAGAATGCCAGCAAACCCTGCAGCTGACTGGTTGTATAACACGATTGGGTTTCAATGCGCACCACACTAACTTTGCACAACTTACAGTAGGAAACGATTTGATTCCATTGCGAGGAGCACATAATATAGGATTATTACTGCATAGTATGTGGTGACGCTCTATGGGTATTTTGGGTTTATTAAAGCCGGTTTACCTTGTTTGTCAAGACGCAGCACGGGAGGCATATTACAGCCTGCTCGCGCGGACATTCAAACCATCAGCTTTTGGTGATATATATAGACGCATACTACTGAGCTATATTAGTGTATGATTATAACATCTAATCATATTAGAGAGTGTACCTATTTTAGGCACTCATATGCGCTATCTACCATACCATATTGCACGCTGGCATACTCCGTTGTCACCTTCATTAGTGCACCTTTTAGGTGATTTTATATATAAGTTAAATTTATAAATATATGTTTTATGTATTTTCATTAGAAGAGTTAATTAGTATTTAATAAATAATTTTTTGTTTTGTATTTTAAACCTTCTGGTATCCCATATGGTTTGGAAATTTGTTTCCATCTACTCAGAGATATTATTAAGTTGCGTGCAAATCTATGGGATTTCTTTTCTGTGGTTGTTCTTGGACCATCCTATATATAGAGTGTTTCTATTTCCCGTGCACCACTTAGAGTATACAATACTTATGTATGTTGAATATTAAGGTTGAGCAGTGGTTTTCTACCTCCTATGTCATTCCTAACCAACCGCTTGACAAAACTGTCCCATGGTAGCGTTGAAAGGATCACTTTTATCTAGATGAATCAACATGCCTCCGAAATATATGACCCCTGCACCTAGCATTCAAGAGTCTCAAGAGCGGGCTTATTATTACTAAGATTATTACAACACTACCAGTGTAACCACCACTCTAACACTATCAGCACTGTAGTACTTTAAAAAGACTATGCAACAATATCAGTCTGCCCAACTCCAGTATTAGTGCCCACGGCAGAGTTGTTGTCAATTAGCATAACTAGTACAAGTGTTGGCACTGGCCATAGCTTTTGGCTTGTTACGTAAATTATATACTGGATGTCTAACTCCTAAACCAGTTACTGTTCCATCTCTCAGAAACACATGGATGGGAGGGAGGTCCACAAAAACAATGACATACTACTTTTTGGGAACATTTTGCTCACAAAAATTAGTAATAACCTGAGAACACTAAGTCAGCCCTCTTTTTAGTGTTATATCTGTGTGAATCAATGCATTGTCCACTCCACTGCAAGGAGCATTGAGTGACTGTCTGACTGAATGAGTTGTGTAATTCAGTAACAACAACAATAATTAATTAATTAATTAATTAATACAACCAGTCAGAAAGGCTGACTGTGTGAGATAAACTAAACATACAGAAGCTAAGCTTTGGGGCTGCATAATTAGTCACACAGTCTCAGACTGACATTCTTCCCAGTTGCCACTGAGTTTGTCAGTTTCACTGCTTGCCTGATGTTGTGTCAGTGGCTTGTTGTGTCTCCTTCCACTGCCACCACATCTACCACCATCACCACCATCATCATTATTATCTTATTGACAAAATCAAAACTTGAAAATATGGCATCATATTACTTATATTTTATTTTGACCATCTAACGAAGCCCTAACAAGCTAGCACCCAAACTGCCATGATACGCCAGGCAGGCAGTGTTATACCCTAACATCTGTCAGAATTGTCAAATGGTAAGTTGACATCTGACAATGCAAGACAGCAAGCCACCAATTACGTAATATCTCTGTTGGTATTGGCACAGACACTGCTTTGCTTGTTGTTGTGGTTATGTATGTCTTAAACCACAGTTACTGTTCCATCTCTTAATAATGCACGGGTGGGAGGGAGTGCCCAAGGACATGCGCCTTTAATTTTATTTACCATGTAATGAAAAATACTTCATTCTTTAATACACTTCTCCTGTTTGCTTTGTCATTCTTATTTACAACTACCTCAAAGTAGTGGCAAGTAGTGATGTGAGACTGAGACAAGTGAAACTGAATGACTGACTTGCCAATGTCCATGGTGGCATAGATACTCCTGTCACTTCCACCGCATCAACTGGACTGTGTTCAGCACACTACTGACTGAACGCTATTGGTATCCGCAACAAAACTCTATTCTGGTTCTTATCTTACCTCTCTCATCGCACATTTTCTGTCTCTGTTGCCAACATGTATTTGACTTCTGTTGATCTGTCTGTTGGTTTACCTCTAGACGATGTTCTTGGTCATCTCCTTTTCTCTTTCTATATACTATTACTTGGTGACTTCATAAACTCTTTTGGCCTAAGGTATCATCTCTATGCAGATGATATGCATATATATTTTTTCACCAATACCCTCACTCCTGCAATGCTGTCCCAAGTCTCGGATTGCCTCCTGGCCATATCTTTGTGGATGGTCCTCCGCCTCCTTAATCTTAATATGTCTAAAACTGAGCTCCTCATATTTTCCCTTAAATATGGCCCAATTACCCCTTCCATCACAGTAAATGGTACTACCATCTATCCTGTCACCAAAGCATGTTGCCTAGGAGTGACATTTGATTCTTTTCTTTCCATTTCCATTCACAGCATGGCCAAAATGTGTAACTTCTTCCTCCGTAATATTGCCAAGATCCTCTGTCAATCTACTGCTAAAACTCTAATACATGCCGTTATCCTCTCCCGTCTGGATTATTGTAACATGCTGCTAACAGGCCTCTCCACCTCACAACTTTCTCCCCTGCAATTAATCCAAAATTCGGCTAGTAGAATAATTTCACTTTCTACCAAAACAGTATCCGCTCATCTCTTCCTTAAATTTTGGTTCACCTACAAAGTTCTCCTCCTTACCTTTTTAAGGGTCTCCTTTCATCTGCTCCTTCCTACATATCAACTTTGATCTCTTGCTATTCACCTGCTTGTCTCCTGCGCTCTACCCTTAACAGTCAACTCTCTACCCCTTTCACCTCTACAGCTCTCTCTCGCCTTAAACACTTTTCCCTCAATGAACCTTATCTGTGTAACACCCTCACACTCAGTATAGGCCAAGCACATTCTCTCCCCACCTTCAAGACAACCCTTAAAACTCACCTCTTAAATGAAGCATCCCAACATTCTGGACTCAAAGCTATTGGCCCTTACCACAGTCGCTTCTGCCAACCATAGTGGCCAAGCACTGCCATCTACTGCACTTATTCCCTCACCTGCTGTTTCAGTAAATCTTCCAACATACCACTTAGATTATAAAATCTCCGGGGCAGGAATTACCTTTCCTATTGTCTGACTTTGTTGTGCTTACTGCATTAGAATTGCCTGTACTGTATTGCGTTTCTAAAGCACTGAGCGCTAAATAAATAAAATATGATTGTAATAAGTAACAATGAGTTGTAATTATTAAATATGTCTATGCTTGATGAATAAAATTACATGCAATTGACAAATTGTATATTCATCTGAAAAAAAGCCATTGACATATACTGTAAATAAAAAGTATCAGTTGTCTAAATTTAGGAGACAGGACCCTGCCCCAACATGAAGTCTACTTCTTCTCGTTCTTACTCCTTGGCCCCGTTGTCTCTGGGGTCGTGGTGGGGAGTGTGGGGGAGAAGTAGGAGATTCCACAGGTGGGGAGATGGGTGGAGAAGCAACAGGGAGTCACTTCTCACAGCAGCGGCATACCGTGGAGCAACCCTAAACCTAGTGTGCCATTGAGCAGAAGGAGTGTGTGACTGCCTCCTTTGGTGTGTGGGGGCTCTGCCACAATGACCCAGAGCTGGATCATCATGTCTAGAGACACGAGGACACACAGGTTCGCTGATGCTGCCTCTCCCGGAGGTCATAGTGGTTGCTGCTGTAGACCACTCATGCCTAGGTACTGTAGCATCCACTGATAACCCTATGCACCACTGCACTACAAAAGATACAGTGTACTTCCACAGGGTCACTCATCGAGCCATGGAGGAGCAATTGGAAAAAGCTGAGGAATCTGCACAGATTTAGGAATACCCCATCTGTCTATGGATTTCCGTGTGCGGAACGTATTATACCAAAAAAACACAGAAAATCAGCGGATCGGACCTTGGCAGGTTCGCCCATCTCAGATATTAACGATCTTTACAGTCAAATTACCTACTTTAACAAATAAGCCTTTCTAATTTATTAAAGCAGCGGCCTCTAACATTTGTTTAAATTACAGACAACACAAAGAAAATTTGTTTTACTTTCTCAGAAATGAACAAATGAAACGGCACCAATTCTATTTGAATTGGAATGGAGAAGGGAGAGCTTTCTGTTGAGTGGTGAAACAGATACTATTATGCATTCAGCTTAAATTCTTTCAAATCTAAGGCTGTCTCACACTTTAATCTGGTCTGTAACTGTTTCATACGCTCATAATATATATTTTCTTTAACTGTGCACGCAATGTCTTGTATATAATGTATACCTTGTTCATTTATGTAACTATACTTGTAACCATGTATTATTTGTTTTACTCTGTGCCCAGGACATACTTGAAAACGAGAGGTAACTCTCAATGTATTACTTCCTGGTAAAATATTTTATAAATAAATAAATAAATAAATCCTGCTCACCAATGCCAGGACCCTCTATCTTTCCCAGTGTGTGTTTTAGACCCAATCAACAATGTTTCAAAGAGTATGTCTGGAAAGACTGGTATCGCACAGTCATGAAATCGCTTAATAAATAAAAGAAGCATTCACATGGGTCATTTTGATATTATTAATTTACAACAATATTTTGCTTTACACTACCCTGTGATATTGTTTAGAACATTTCATTTTTACATGACACCAATTAATAAAGCATTCTTGTTCAGTCACGTACAGTTATACAAACATGCTAAAGCTAAGTGAGCTCATTATGTTTTATGTAATTATTATCATGCCATTATAAGATTATATTGTCTAAAAAAGATGCACCTTTGCACTCAACTCTATTAAATACGTTCATAATCCCTCTTACTGCACTCTACCATCTCTTTTTAACATTGCTAACATTTGGCTCTCAGCATGGGAGTAGATTTGCTTAGCACTGGTTTCTTTGAACATAGTGTGTTTTTATAGATAACAAAGGTTAAGAGAGGTATTTTAGAATGAATGTTATTTCCCGTAATGTGGGATGAAACAGTTTTTGCCCATTATAAAAGCAATTTTTACTTTCTTACACAGGCATTTTAAGAAAGATGCATTACACATTTAGCATTTGTGGCACAGTGTTCAATCTAAAATATGTTTACCTTGTACATCCCTATTTTATCATAACAAGAACATCTTTTCAATATGTAAAATCAGACACTCTTCCAGTAGTACAATCTATACTCAAAGATATGAATACGCCTGGTATCAGTCACTCCAATGAATTCAAGAATGATTTCAAGCTCAAATGAAAAAGTGGAATATCATGATTCTCATATTATAAAAAATACAGGGCAACCAACCACAAAGTAACCATGCAGCAGGAACACATTTAGAATGCACACTCATATGGGGTCAATACACTCCATGATTGTATCATGTTATTGTTCAAACATCACATACCATCCATCTCGTACAAATAGTAGAGATGGGCAAATCTTTCACCAACATTCGATTTTGCTGCTTCCTCTAAACCGCAGATATTTATGGGAGAGGGAGAAGAAGAGGGAGAGAAAGAAAGGGAGAGAGTGAAATCAAAATATCACTTGTGAGCACATTCCCATCTCTCAGACAGATCTGAAACTCTGCTTTTCACATTATCTCTGAGCATACAATGCATCCACTGTAGCAAGGGATTCTGGGTAATGATTATGCAATGATTGCTGAGCTGCCTTTTTACAAAGTGCTGCCATTTCCAGAGAGATTTTCTGTAGTCTCCTGGGATGGAGTTCCTGAACCTCAAGATAAGGACTTTATATTTTGTACTTTATAGTTATAATTTTGAATGTTTAACACTGAAAGTTAACCTAGCTACCCAGTTGAACATTGAGGGCCATTGCTGACTAGTTAGCCTCCCTACTGTAGAGTTGGATTTATTTTTCTTGGGCCTTAAAATAGTCTAATACTGTGTTTTTGTTGTGGAAAAATAAACCACCGAAGAGTTTGTTAAGGCCTAAAATATACTGTGTGCACTCTTACTGACCCTACCACGAGGCTGTCCTGACAAACTATCTAGTCAACATGTGATACTTACAATAATTATGTTAATGAAATACAAACAGTGTAATTAGGACCTGTTCACATACATACATATGTATGTGGCTGAATCAGATGTTCCCCCAACCCAAAGGCTGGGGGTGAGCACACTCATCCCCACATGGGAGAGTCTGATTGCTCTACTGCTTCCTCTCTCCTCCAGAGCAGGAACAGGACTGACACTAAATTTGGCTCTCCCCTAATTAGAAACAGAAGGGACGGGCTCATGGTCTATACCTATCCCTGATAGGCTTACACAGGCCATGAGTCACCACCTTACTCCTGTCCATCATAGATGAGCATGGGTGAGGTCACAAACCCATAAGATTAACCCCTTACAGTCTGCAGCTGTGTGTGTGTGTATATATATATATATATATATATATATATATATATATATATATATATATATATATATACTATACAGTCAATAAATATGCATACAATATAAAGAGAGAGGGAGAAAGATACAAATCTTTTAGACAAGATGGGAAACATGCACATTTTATGTAGACTACAGTATAAAACAGAAAATACAAACCTATATTAAATACAAATATTTGTTTAATCTAAGATATCAAATTATCAAAGAAGTGATTATCAAATTATAGTAGTAAATGATATCCTAAATAAATTAATAGAAAGCTTTACATTTATTAACCTCAGTAATCAGGTTTGGTTCTAAAGTACTAAAGTACATTTGTGGATTTCAAATGTCACAGCCCCTAAAATGAGGCTAAATACTTTTGATACCTGCACAACTGTAGCGCTTATCTCTACTATGTCTCCTATTATTTTGTCATGATTACTGCTGCTGTAAAGCACCACTGTTGTAAATGGATATCACAAAAATTAAGATACTGTAACATAATATGAACAGAATGAAGTTAAACTTACTAATAGACCTAATCTGTAAAATGCAAGTAAAAATGCTAGTGTTAAAAATGCTATAGAGAAGACCTATAAAATAAATGTGAGAAATTTGCATTGGCTTATAAAAGTCAAAATAATAGTTATAGAGGGGAACCAAACTACTAGAAATTCACTAAAAACAATATTACTATAAAAAATTAGTAGTAGTAAATAATTGGAAATAATTTTAGTTCTTTTTTTAGATAAACTGAAAAGAAGAGAAATACTGATCATATAATGGACTTCGTAGGACTCAATCATTATGCCACTTAGACTTCACTTAATAAAGACTGTTAAGGTCGAAACGTTGTGTTTGGCTTAATAAATTAGTCTGAATACTTCAAATCTGTGTGCCCTGTGTTCCTTCAGCTACTACATATATGCATAACAACATAAAGGAACGGTAATTAGATTGTAAGCTCCTCTGGGCAGGGACTCCTCTTCCTTAATGTTATGTTTGTCTAAAGCACTTATTCCCATGATCTGTTATTTATATTATCTGTTATTTATTCGATTACCACATGTATTACTACTGTGAAGCGTTATGTACATTAATGGCGCTATATAAATAAAGACATACAATACAATACAATACAATAATGAAACTGTAACTAAATACTCTGGGAAATTGGTGATACAGTAAGTTTCCCATCTGTTTAACTCACAGAGCCACTGGCGCTGAGTTTGAAGCAGGGGAGTCTGGTTCAATTCCCGGTGTCGGCTCCTTGTGGCCTTGGGCAAGTCACTTTATCTCCCTGTGCCTCAGGCACCAAAAACATAGATTGTAAGCTCCACGGGGCAGGGACCTGTGCCTGCAAAATGTCTCTATAAAGCGCTATGTAAAACTAGCAGCGATATACAAGAACACGCTATTATTATTATTTATTATTTGTAAGTGTAAGGACTGGAGCCTACCCTCTCGCACATCCATCTGTATTGTTTCTATCCCTCTGATATTTTAAATGGAGATGTCCCTCTACAAAGTGTTTCGAAAGGCCATGTTTCATTTTTCAACTGTTAGTGATATTACGCTTGTGTTCCAAAAAGTGTGTTTTAAGGGATCTTTTTGTTCTACCAACATATTGGTTATGGCACAGACAGCTGATTAAAAGTACAACAAAAGTTGTGTTACAATTGAAAAATGCTTAATTTTAAACATCTCTCCCATTGTAGCTGTGGAGAAGTTTGTTGTCCAAATGTTGGGAAGTATTGTATCTAGTTTTGCCCCATATTGCTAATTAAGATGGCCGCTTTATTATACCTACTGTATATCTATTAATAAAGGAGTTGTTATCCCCTGCTATTTCTCCTTTCCTTTTTGGTGAGCTCTTGTTACTATTTCCCAGCTGTTCCTGCCTGTCTGATCTCTCGGTTTTTTTTCTATGGCTTCTTCATTACATTTAATATAGTAATGATTATCAATACATTTCTCCTCCAGCTACGAGGATGTTGATTTAAATAAGTATCTTTAGAACAGTACCGGCAAATACGCTTGAGCTATCCAAAGGGAATATTATGCAACCATCTCGGTGATGGTTGCTGCATGCCTCTTAATTAGCAATATACTCTGCAAACATTGGGGCATGCGGAAATCAGATTCTATTCTAAGATAATTTCTTCCTGAGCGTCCTAATATTATCTTTAGGACGGATAGGAATTAAGATAATCTTTTGGTGCTCACTATTTTTAGGAAATAGTCTGTAAAGGTCAGAACTAATTGGCTGATGGGGAAGGTGCCGTGCTGCTGCAGATGTGGCAATGCTAGATGTATCACTTGCCCGATCAAGGACCTTACGCCCCCGCCACTCTGTCGCAGGCACGTACCCCGTACCCGGAAAAAAAAAATCTTTACCCATTACCCTAACCCCCTAACCTTACCCTGAAAAGCTTAAGTCCTTACCCTAAAGCTCTAAAGTTAACCCCTAATGATAGTGCTTATCACTTACCCTAGGGGTGAAACGGCTGGTGGCTGACTCTCCTTGGCGGCTGAACAGCAGCGGCATAGTGGCTGTAACAGGTCGTGAAAGATCCCATTCCGTTACATGCCAACAGTTGGACAGAAACAATGAACATAACTTCTCCACAGCTGCAACCGGAGAGAAGTTTAAAATGACAATGACTTAAATGTTAACACAGCTTTTTGTTGTATATTTAGTCAGCTGTCAGTGCCATAAACAATACGTTGGTAGAACGAAAAGGTCCCTTAAAACCCGTTTGCTGGAGCACGAGTGTAATATCACTAATGGTTCCTCAAAACACAGCCTTTCAAAACACTTTGTCGAGGGACACAGCAGGGACATCTCCAGTTCTATTATAGCAATACCAGTTGATGTGCAAGGGGGTGATAGGTTCCTTTCCCTTAGAAAATGGGAAACTTAATGAATCCAAAAGCTGGGCACCTTACAGCCTAGTGGCCTCAATATTGACATTGATTTGGCCGATATATATTTTAATAATAATAATATATTTTCGAATCGTTTTTTTCCCCCAGAGTATTTAATTTGTCTTTTATTACTTCCCTTTATGTTTCTATCAATATATGATCATTATTTCCATTCTTTTCAGATAATCTAGCTATTATTATTTTTTTCAATGAGTTCATATTATTTAGTATTACTACCACAACTACCACTGCTACTATTTGCTCCATTCTTAGTAGTTTGGTCCCTTCTATTACTATTATTTTTCCTTTTATATATGCCAATACATCTTTTCTCACATTTATTTGATAGGTCTCCTCTATACAGTACTATATTTTATACTAGCATGTTTACTCGCGTTTTACATAATGTGGCTATTAGTAAGTTTTACTTCATTCTGTTTATATTCAGTCTTTTTCAACTATTTTTGGCCGTTTGAATATTTATCAATTACATTAAATTCTTTCCATTTTATTTCCTAAAACACTTATTGTTTTAATGGATTAATAATATATCTCCTATTCTAAATCATTATTATTCACATATTCTCCGTATGTTTTAATTATAACTGTATAATAAGTTGACGTTATGACCGGTTATATATTTGTATATGTTTTCTTTTTATGCTTTTGTTTGTTATTGATATATTGAGTTGTTTCTCTTTTGTTAACTTTTTAAGTAAGCCCAGCCTTTTGAAGGTGGGTATATATAGATATATAGGGATTCCATCAGTATGTTTGCACCTAAAATTCTATTTGGTGATTCCCCAATTGGGTATTTATAGAGTAGGGGGATTTCCCCCCTCCCTTTATATTCATGGCCAAAGCAGCCTGTGATCTGCGAAACGAGGTGGAATGTTTTTTTGTACCATATTGTCTTCCATAGCAAATGCGAGAGGACCCAAAAGGCGACAAGGATGATATACATGGTTAAACTTCCAGAATGACTAGAAGCCCTTGCATGGGACCATCAGAGGGGAGGACGCTCCAAACGGAGTTAAGTTTGTGCTGATTGTGTTGAAGGTGTCCACATTTCACAACTTGCTTTGTTAGTGTATTTGAATTTGGTTGTACTATTGACTTGTATTATTAAAGCTGTATAACACTATGGAAGTTCTGTATATACACTGTCTGCAGGGCATGACACACCTTGGCTATTATTGAAATAATTATTGAAATAAGGTTCAGTCAGTGGCACAATCAGTGGAGGTGCAAGGGTGCATTTGCCACCGTCACCATCAAGAATTTCATATATTGGAGCAGAGCAGCAGAGGAGAAGGATCCCATCCCCTCCCACCTGTACAGGGAGTTGTAGTCCAGATCCTAATGTAATGCTACAACTTAAAAAGGCAGCCGGACCACAAGTCCCAGAATCCCTTGAGTGTAGGGCCCCTAGAAGGAGAAGGTCACATGGCAGGCAGCAGCCATTCAGTGCAGAGGCTGCCTGCATGTGCCCTCCTCCTTCTGTAGTCATTCTCTCTCTCTCTTCTCTCTCTCTCTGTGCCCACTGCACCTCTCTGCCCACTGCCCCCTCTCCTGCACCCCCTGTCTCTCTCCTGCACTCACTGCCTTCTCTTTCTCTGACACTTTTCCTATCCCCACTTACCCCCTCTCCTGTAGACACTGTCCCTCTCTCTCTGACCACTGCCCCTTTCTCTCTGCCAACTGCCCCCTCTCCTGCACCCATGACCCCATCAGTTTCTCACTCATGCAACCAGTGCCCCTTTCACCCTCTGTCGTGCCTTCCTGAACCCATTGCACTTCTATCTCTGCCTACTATCACCCTCTTCTTCTTTCCCCTCTGTGTCTCTCCTGAACTCCCTGCCCTCTGCCCCTTTCTCTGTCTCTCTCCATCCTGCAACCACTGCCCTCTGTTATTTAAAATTTATAAAAACATAAGAGTAAACGGGGATGAAGTTTTTTAGATACTATCAAAAAATATAAGGAAACTAGACTTAGTTTTGTAAGTTGAAATAGTAGTTTATTCTTTGGTGTGCAATAATAAATACATTAATATACTGTAGAGCAGGGGAGAACAAACTTTTGAAGCTGCGCCCCCGTGTCTGCTTCCCCTCACTTTCGCACCCCCCTCACCTCGCTAGGCGGCGTCAAATGAGTGTCAAAAAGGAGAGCTATTGAACGTGGCATATGTATACAACAGACGACAGAGAAGACCAATGCTACATCCAACATGAAAGAAATACACAGTAAAATACTTATATATTCTCTTGAAAAGGGGTCATTTAGTTTAACCCTTTGGCCAAAGCGCTGTAAGCTTGCGAGTCATGACAAGGCAGACACCTGTTGGCAAGTCCTAACACTACCGATAAAATACTAATATACCTCTATTAGGATTAAAATTCTCATTTACCTCTATTAGGAGGGAGAAAGACCACATTGGATCTATATCCAGTAGAATGAAAGGACCTACTAAATAGGGGAGTGGGGAGGGGTGGGCTTAAAACCTGGGAAGGAGGAGCCACTAACCTCCAATAGCTGAAACAGCTGAGAATAGGTTAACAAAACACAAAACCCAAGCAAGCTCTTTTTGGGAACACTGAGCCCCCACAAAATATATGTAGCCATGTGCAAAATTGGTGTACATATCTCTTTCATGCTGGCAGTAATCGTGGTAAGTATGCAGGGTTGCCAGTAATGATCATGGAGGTTTGTCCTCAAACCCTGGTGAGGTGTCATATGTCCCAAAGGAAGTGACAACATGCTTGGTGTCCACCCTTAGTGACATCAGAGATGTGCCTGTTCCTGATGTGATATAAGACACAGCACTGCCTAAAGTTAGCAGTTCAGTTGAGTTGCTGTGCTGCCTCTGTTCAGTGAGAGGCACGTGAAGGTCTGCAACAGTGTTGCAGTGGTCTGATGCAAGAGCTGTGAGGCTGTGCAGCTCTGAGCAGAGAGACAGAGAAGCTGTTGAACCTCCCTAAGAGGAGAGGTGGAAAGCAACTCCATTAGGAGAAGGAGGAACCTTCCAGATGGAGTGCAGCAAAGGAATGAGCGGCTAAGCTGCTAGCTGTGAGGGCAGCTGGCCCATACCACCAAGCAACAATAAAGATGCCATGTTCAAAGACAACCCCACTGTGTGAGTGTGAAGTTACTCTCCAGCGGAAGGCACCACCAAGGAGGAGTTCCTCATCAGAACCACCCCCTTGCGAACGCAGGGATCCTGATGAGGTGGAGGCGCTGCACTGGATATAGGTAGGACTCATGCACACTACCTCAGCTGCCTGTCTGGGTTGGCAATCCCCACGCAACATCATGCGGAAGACTCAGGAGTCGTGTTGCCAACAGGTGCACCACCAGACACGACCATGTAATGGGGACTGGTTAGACCACAGGGGGCAATGTGAGATTGGGTGGGTCAGGCCATACAGAATACCCGTTACATTTGGAGGCGCTGCTAAGAGACCTGTCAACAGGACAGGCTTTTGCTAGGCACACTGGGAAACAGGGAGAGTGTATGCTGCCACTTTGTGCTGCGTTGGGACGGAGCCTAGGGGTAGTCAGGGGGCTGATGGAGTATTGTCAGTTCGCAGGGACGACCTAGGGGCCTGAGAGGAGTTGGAGGTTTGGAGAGGGGCTATAGCTGTCCTAGTCACCTTGAGGTAGTGCTAGTGGTAGGATGCCTGAAGGGATAGCCTGTTAACGAGGTCAGGAATTCTGGACAGGGTCTGCGCTAGGCTAGCCAACAGTAGGTAGACGCCCAAGTACTGCATGGAAGAGCAGAGTACTCTAGCCCATTCCAGACCACTTACCAAAGGGAGCACAGACTGGGAGGAAGGAGATACAGCAGACACAGGAAGAGTGAGCCTAGCCTGAGGTAGTGCAAACACGAGTCAGACCTGCATTAGGTACACAAGGTGGTGCACAAGGCATGTTTGTTGTATCGGTATGGCAGCTGCCCCGCAGAGAGGAGCTCCATGTACAATCAGCACAAGTATAGCAACGAAATGACATCCGCAAGAATGGAGGATCTGCGCGGTGCGGAAGGTCCAAAATGGCGGACGGAGGCTGATGGAGAGAGCGCACATGGCATGTGTGCTGGTGAAGAGAAAGCTACGGAAACGACTTTTGCGAGCCTGCTGTGGAGTGGCGCGAAAGCTGTGGCCGCGCCGTTTTTTTCCTGTCTAGGATCTAGGGGCACTACCCCTGGGGACATTGAGGAGGACATTGTAGTGATGTGTGGGGAACATGATGGATTTGCTTGTCAGTCGGCGTACAAACAATCAAAAGCTACCTCAACTGTTAAAGAGATTGACAGTGCAAACCAAAATGGCGGCTCCCGCTTCCCTGGGAGACTGCGTGGGCCAGTTGCAGACAATGAATACAATACTGGTCTCACAGAGAATTGGCCAGGAGTGGCACCAACAGGAAAACCCCACCCTGATGGGGAGTATGGCGCGAAAGCTGCAGCCGCACCCTAATGGACTATGACCAACTCAGCCCCAGTGCTGGGTCATCCGATAAATTTATGGGACCTTCCCCTAATCTCAACCAGGGGGAGTGGTTTCCAATTATGCCCCGTGGGCATGAATCCAGCGGAGCAAGGAGCTGGTGAACCGGCCGTATCCTTACAGACAGTAGTTCCTGTAATCAGTGGTGCCAGCGGAAAAGAGGACAAGGATTTTGCAAGCATGGTGGCTGCAGGAGATTGGCCGGGATTGGCGCCAAATAAGGAGTTACGCTCAGGGGTAGTGGCGCGAAATTGGAGGCCGCGCCCCCCAGGACTGTGAAAAGTTCAGCCCCTGTGCCAGGGCATCCAATTAACTTGTGGGACCCCCCCCCCCAAATACTCACCAGGGGGAGGGTCTCTATCTCTGCCAAGCGAGACCCGAGTTGTCTGAGGGAGGAGCTGGATGTGAGCTTTCTGTCCCACAGTTGCGAGGAGCTGGTGAACAGGAGAGACCACTGTGCAAAGTGTCTACCGTAACCAGTACTACAAAGAGCGAGATGGACATTGGGGTATATCCCTATTCATTGCCAGGAGGCTTTCTGGTAGTCACGGCTGGGGACAAAGAGACATTGCGGTGCCTGTGCATGCAGTGCAGGTTGCCCGGTGGAGAAGCCAGCACAACGGCTAGGTGCCCCCAATGTGGCATCCTCTACCTAGGGGCCGTGCAGCCCTTTGTACCAGGGCAGACCGAGGAGGCGGGAGCGGACACAGCCATG
This sequence comes from Ascaphus truei, assembly GCF_040206685.1. NCBI lineage: Eukaryota > Metazoa > Chordata > Amphibia > Anura > Ascaphidae > Ascaphus > Ascaphus truei. Next base: position 428,041,159 of record NC_134484.1, on the reverse strand, counting down.
CTGACGGCTGAAGGCCTGTGCGCAGTCCAGAAAGAACCTGTTGATCCCGGAGAATGGGGATCGCTCCTAATGATTGCAACAGAGCCTAGAGAGAAAGGGGCCTACAAACGCGGTGAGAACCCGGAACCTCACCGTCGGTCCCCTGCGGGAGTGCCACTCCCTGAGTCGGAGTTCGGCTCCTCGGACGAGGAACAAGCGACCCCAACAACGGTGGTGATGTGCCTACCGGCGGACCACTACAGAGGTGCTGTGAAAGAACCGGCACTTACCTGTGTCGATGGCGGAGGAAGAACCATCCCGAGCCGACAGAGCGGTAAGCAACATCCTTGCCCTCCCCAGGCGCCGGTGGTGGCAACGGCGGAGAAAGGCCTGGCCCAGGCCTGAGCGGAGCGGAGAGCAGAACCATTACTTCCGGCGGCGGATGTCGTTCTGGAGGAAGAGGTTCCGGTTGGGAGCCCAACGCAAGATGGCGGCGGCGAGTCCCGCGAGATCCATGACATAATTTCTGGTGGGCACAGCGGAACCAGATGGAACAAGGACACGAGTGAACCGGAGTGTCAGTCCGATGGTACCGGGCAAGGTAGCGAGAAGTTGCGGGTCGTAGCCCCGCGGATGCCGATAGCCCGTCCCTATGCCCAACCCCCGGCCATAGTTAAAGCCCCTGCCCCTGTCACTTTTTCCTATGGGTCCCAGTCTAGCAAAGGGTAGTCTGGGGAGTCCCGAGCCACTTCTGAAGAAAGGACTGGGGAGAACCTGGACTGGGGTGATTGCTTTACCTCCGATGAGGGATCGGGGAGGGAAGTGTTAACCTATGTGAAGTCTCCGGGGGTGAATCCTACTGTAATCAAGCCTGTGGCTTAAGGGGGAGTCAAGTGTTATGGTATGCACACTCATTCCAGTGGGATGTCTGGGGATTTCGGTAGTGGTGCTCATATTGTGCCCATTGCCCGGAGAACCCCCTATGTACCTCCAGTGTCGGCAAGAGTTGCCAGGAATCGACATAAGCTATTACTTTATTTTCACCATCCATGGGAGGGAGAAATTGAGTTCGAAATGGGTTCCACTGATGAGGATAGGGGATATAGTTCTGGTGAGGAGGAAGGATCAGACGAGGACAATTGGGATACTGATAGTTCCATAGAAAATTGGGATCATGAAGTATCAGTTGAAAATTGGTATACTGAGACAGCAGAAAGGATAGCTTACATCTCCAGGAGATGCCTTAGGGAAGTGTATGGGCATGATCCTCTGAGTACCCTAGCATCAAGGCCAGAGTTATGGGCTGATTGTGGGTGTCCCGTATGTCACCTAGAGTGTTACAGTATTGCTGCTCTAAACCCAGTCTGTTATTGTGTTATGAAAAGATATGTACTGTAATATGTATTGTTATGTTTTGCAGTGCTACCTGAAGGAAGGTTCCGCAAATTTAGATCCCAGCCGGGTCGTTGGGTTTCACCAGGGGGAGAATATAGCCATGTAAATAATTGGTGTACATATCTCTTTCATGCTGGCAGTAATCCTGGTAATCCTGGTAATCCTGGCAAGTAACGATCATGGAGGTTTGCCCTCAAACCCTGGTGAGGTGCCATATGTCCCAAAGGAAGTGACAACATGCTTGGTGTCCACCCTTAGTGACATCAGAGATGTGCCTGTTCCTGATGTGATATAAGACACAGCACTGCCTAAAGTTAGCAGTTCAGTTGAGTTGCTGTGCTACCTCTGTTCAGTGAGAGGCACGTCAAGGTCTGCAACAGTGTTGCAGTGGTCTGATGCAAGAGCTGTGAGGCTGTGCAGCTCTGAGCAGAGAGACAGAGAAGCTGTTGAATCTCACCTAAGAGGAGAGGTGGAAAGCAACTGCATTAAGAGAAGGAGGAACCTTCCAGATGGAGTGCAGCAAAGGAATGAGCGGCTAAGCTGCTAGCTGTGAGGGGCAGCTGGCCCATACCACCAAGCAACAATAAAGATGCCCTGTTCAAAGACAACTCCACTGTGTGAGTGTGAAGTTACTCTCCAGCGGAAGACACCACCAAGGAGGAGTTCCTCATCAGAACCATCCCCTTGCAGACGCAGGGATCCTGATGAGGTGGAGGCGCTGCACTGGATATAGGTAGGACTCATGCACACTACCTCAGCTGCCTGTCTGGGTTGGTAATCCCCATACAACATCATGCGGGAGACTCAGGAGTCCTGTTGCCAACAGGTGCACCACCAGACACGACCATGTAATGGGGACTGGTTAGACCACAGGGGCCAATGTGAGATTGGGTGGGTCAGGCCATACAGAATACCCGTTACATATATATATGTATATAAGTGTCAAAATGGAGTGCTATTAAGCATGGCATATGTATACAACAGACGACAGAGAATCCTAATGCTACATCCAACATGCCAGAAATACACAGTAAAATACTTATATATTCTCTTGAAAATGGGTCATTTGGTTTAACCCTTTGGCCAAAGCGTTGTAAGTCCCACTTCCCTAGTTAGGTCCTTTCATTCTACTAGATATAGATCCAATGTGATCTTTCTCCCTCCTAATAGAGGTAAATGAGAATTTTAATCCTAATAGAGGTATAATAGTATTTTATCTGCTAGTGTTAGGACTTGCGAACAGGTGTCTGCCTTGTCCCCTAAATGACCCTTTTCAAGAGAATATATAAGTATTTTACTGTGCATTTCTGTCATGTTGGATGTAGCATTGGGCTTCTCTGTCGTCTGTTGTATACATATGCCACGCTCAATAGCTCTCCTTTTTGACACATATACACATATACATATATATATTTTGTGGGGGCTCAGGGTTTCCCAAAAAGAGCTTGCTGGGGTTTTGTGTTTTGTTTACTCCTCTGGAATAGGCTGGTTTGGCCTCTTCTTGCGCAATATCAGTAGTCTCCTGTTCCAAAAGCTGTTACATCAACTGCTGCTGTCGCTGACATTGTTCTTGATATTTTTGTTGCTGTGGTTGAGGTATCAGTATTTGTTGCTGCTGCACGTCTGCCAATTTATTTAGCAGTTATTCCATATTGATGTATTTTGTTTGTATTGGAGGTGCTTCAAGACATCCCACTTCTCACACCAAATCCAAGGATTTCCAGTGCACCAGAATCTCTATACAACCATATGCATATCTCCCAAGTTATGTCAAGAGCAGAGATTGTTGTTAACTTACAGCAATGGTTAATGCAGTTGCAGGATGACTGTATCTTTAATGAGAGTTGGAGCACATACAAACACAATAGCATACAAATACTCTTGCCGTGTCTGGCACTAAAGTACATACAATTATAGACCTACCTTTCAAGGACTGGAGACTAATTCCCCTGCCCTAAAACCCAGAAGATAAAGGTTTCAATAAGGAACACAACAGTAAGCAAATACATCTGTTTTTTTAATGCTACAGCCAGCAAAACAGCACCTCTCTACTACTGTATCTGTGTTCTGCTGCAGCGTATCTGTGAGGGGAGAGAGGAAACGCATAAATCAGAACTCCATCTTTACAAACTCCTGATTACATCATCTCACATAGATTAGATAGACTGAGGCAGATTTCTGCCAGAAGCAGACACCTGCAAGACCTGGAGTGGATCTCCAAGTATAGGTTATTTATGGAGGGGGGGGGGGTTAACACAATTGGCAATAAATATGTCTTGCACTGTTCTCAGTTAAGACATGGCCTATTAACAGTAATCACTCCATAAATTAAAGAAAAGTATATCAGACAAATGTATAGATTAGATGGTTTTTTTGTCTGCAGGGCAGAAAGCAATACATACAGTATGTGAAGTCATGTTAAACTTTTGTGCATAATATATCTCAAAAACTCTGATTCTCATACTTTTTGTAACAATAGAAATGTGCGTAGTCTCACTCTAACACTCTAGCACTCACGTTATTCCCACCAATTACTACCCCATCTAGAAATCTCTATTTCTTTTTTTATGCTGAAACTCTGCACTCAACCAAGAACTCCTCAAACCTTCTAACCAAAGATGGGCAAACATTTTGAAATTCGGTTCACAGTTCGTTTGTTTTAATTTTGGGGAAAATGTGAAAAGACATTTATTGAAGACTGGACTAACACAAGTAACTGCGTTAGCGGGCTGTGTATGAGCAAGCTATCTATGAGATGTCTACATATGTTGCACATTGATTATTCGATTATATACTGTATCTTTTTGTTTTTCCCTGTTGCTCATCTAATGATGACTCACTCCCAACCAATCAAACCGATTCTTTGATCACCTCGTGTCACGTCCACCCATTGGGGTTTTAAGCAGTGGGTGTCCTTTAGTAGAGAAATGTGTGAATCTTTAATCTGCGGAAAACATCTGTTGACGTACAGTATCTGCAGTCAAAGGCATTCTCTCCCTGAACAGGTCGGCTTGACATTTTATCTTATTTTCAGCAATTGCAAATACATCAGAAAAAGACTTTTAACACTCATATTTTACTTAACTCTTTACATTCTACAGCCCATAACATTTCATAACCCACCATAATCCCCTCTTTGCAATTCTAGTCACATTAAACTACTTTGTTTTGAAAATCTTTGGGTCAGGATAGTATCAATGGTTTTTTTTCCGGTTTAACTTTTTTCCCTACTCTAAACTTATCTTGGCATCAGCTCATAACCTGACTATCTAGAGGCAATGGCATCTACTGTACCTACAATACAATGTGTTTTTTCGAAACACGCTTATCACTAATGCATAAAATGATCACACCACAAATAATTATTACATGATTATACAAAACCAAAATGCTGGGCATATGAGAATATATTTCAACATTGATTGCCACCATAGCCATTTGGATTGCTTCTTAATTTTATTAGCTGCATCTTTAACTGATTTTTTTTTTAAGATAACTAATTTGGGCATGTTTCTCCCTTTCCTTATCTTGCTCTTCCTTAACCATTTGATGATATAGTAAGCAATTAAATAATTCTCTGTCTTCTTCATTTTCTTCTATTACCAATTCTTAGTTTTCTGTTTTTTTTCTCTGGTGGTCCATATTAATGATTTATTAAGCCATTACTTCTATATTCTGTCACTGACCTCTGCATTAATACATGTTGCTCTCTACTAAGTAGGGGTGATTGTATCCCATTATAACTGTTGATTTCGCTCTACAACTTTACCTGTTTATAAACACTTATTTTGTAGTCAGGTGACACAGGCCAAAATGTAGCATCCTCTACTTTCAAATGACCATAAGGCATCTATCGTCTTAGCATTGGCCCCACTTAGTAAAGGTGGCCCACAGTCTTCTCCTGGGAATTCTGCAAATGTCCATTTCCAAACAGTAGACATAAATAAAACTATCTCTTTTCAGCCAATGTTGGTCGAAATTCCAAGAGCTCCACTAAGTGACAACGTCACGTTATTCCTTATTGTGTATCTTCAAAGCACAGTAATGTTATGTTAAGGCTATTCTAATGAGATATACAACGGGTGTTGTTTTTGCACAGTATTAGCTTTTTTGATATCCGTTCACCTCAGGGAAAATAACGGCCTGTATTGTTTTAAGTAGCGTCCCATTGTGAGCCCTGATATCAGGGCTTTGTGGATCCAGCCTTTATTGTTTTTTCGTGTTGGTTTAAAAAATAATAATAATAATAATAATAAATAGTGCTTGTCTTTTTAGATCATTCTAACTCGTCTCTTTTGATTTCTATCAGTTAGCAATTATTATTGCTCTTTTTTTCTTTCTAGATTTTTGTTTATTAAATCAGAGTATAGGTTAGTGTTATTTTTAGGGTTAGTTTTGGGGATGTTACTTGATTTAAAACAAAATATTAAATGGGTTATTAATCTTTTAGTGCTTTTTCAGGGAAACTATTTACAATTAACTTCTCAGTAGAAGGACTGGTTTAAATACTTCATTATTTGGCAGATGACATGCAATTATGAAATTGCATGTTAAGCACATACACATAATCACTTCACTTTGTAGGTATTTTTGATGAACAGAAACCTGAAAATAATAATATCTCAATGCTATGTTAATAATAATAATAATAATAGCATGTTCTTGTATAGCGCTGCTAATTTTACGAAGCGCTTTACAGAGACATTTTGCAGGCACAGTTCCCTGGACAGAATCAAAACTGTGTCACGGGTCATTGACGTAAATTTCATTAGAACATATTTTTTATTACTTTACTGTTCTGTTTTGGTATCATTTTCCAATCACCATTGTGTTTCTGTCGGGGTTCTGTTTTTGAAAGATAAAATACTATATATCGAATTTTCCTCATCTGAAACCCACTGGCTTAATTAAGTTATATACATTAGTTAAGTGGAGGAGGGAGGAATGGTGTGTTAGTTCACATCTATTATTTTACACACAACGTATATCTATTAAAATAATTTTGTCATGTTTTTTATAGTTGTAGATTAGTTCATTTTGATATTTTAGTTATACCCTAATTAGCTGTAAATGATTGATTTGTATGCTTTTGTGCAGTGGACTATATAGGGTAGTTTTAGAGATTTAAAAAAATGAATGTAAGGATCAGCCGAATGTCATCTGTACAGGCTGTTTTGACAAACTATTTAGTAGAAATGCGCACATTTTTTTCTTTGAATTTGACGCGGATTGATCAGTTACTTTGAGTCGCGGAATTCCACGGAAAATATATATTCTTATCAGCAGCCACTTTCTCAATGACTTCTGTCCACTGATTATTAACATGATATAAGGACACAACCCTTATAGAACACCCTCACATAACACGTGGTTAGTAGCTTTATGTTAAATAAAGCAATACGGTTAGGAGATTAGGTCTCCATGGCGGGTAGGGTGAACCATAATGGTTAGTAAGGCATGGCTGTATGGTAATGCTTTTGTACTGCATGTCATGCATGTAGTGGGTAGTTAGATAGGTCGTTTGGAGTATTATTAAGCTTTTAGATTTTCATACATCTGCAATGTTAAAAAGCTAATGATCCTTTACGTACACTCATTTGTGTTATGCAGTCTTATTATAGAGTTGAAATATTATATCTGCTAGTTGGATCTTATCCCATTCTGAAATCAAGCTTTTAGGAAGAGATATTTCTTTCACCGTTTCTTAATCAATGTATTAAATTGTAATGCTGATCACTGCAAGCACAGCAAGCTACTGTACTGTAGCCATGCCATGTCTGGCTACTATTCTGCCCTATTCTGACATGTCAGTCCTGGTACTGTACATACTTCCGATGCGGGACATCGACCTCTATCAGGATATCATGAGGCCAGAACCTGGTGACGTCAACAGGAAGGTGACCGCCAGGGCGGTCGAGAAACGTCCGATTCCCGCTCCGGTGAGTACCACTGCACTAAGCACTGGCGTGAGTCACTTTATGGGCCATGTACAGGCACACCTAGAATGCAAAAAGGCTGTGACTCCGGTGAGCACAAAGACACTTACCCCCAAGCAAGTGGCCAAATATCACGACTATGTAATGGGCCACAAGTCAAAATCTGTTAAGGAGCCTCATATTGTGAGCATAGCACTGGTATACAGTCAGGGTGGGACTCAGACCAAGGACTCTGACCGAGACTTGAAAGACTTTGCTGCCCCAGTCCCTGCAACTAGTACCACCGCCACGTGCTATCACGACCCTCTTTTTCAAAGAATCCTAAACGGCGGGCTCGGAGCCTTTTGAAATCTGCAATGCCCTCTCAGGACTGGTGGGATTGGGACTTTGGGGATGGGTCTGATGATGAAGATATTGCAGACAGTGTCACTTCTGGGGGCAGTAAATATGCGATGTCAGTGAGATCGGACACTTCAGGGTTTTCATCAAAAACTACATCAGGCTCTGAGTCCACTAAAGCGGCCCCAGTTAAATCACTACCCTGGTGGAACCCTAGATTTCAGGGGTATGTTCCCTACATGCACAGCACCAGATTTCTGTTAGAGATGGGAGACATAAATGAATGGTGGGCAGAGGGAGAATTCAGTCCTGTGGAAACAGCTGAGGCATTAAGGCGCAAGGAGCATGAGATACGCCTAGGGATAGTTCAATCTAAGGGTGTAAACTATCGGTACTGTGACCCTCCAGCGCAGGAACCCTTGTTCTGGGTACTGCCAGGCCAAGCCGAAGGCTGCAGACTTACCAAAATAAATAGGGCAGAGTGACAAATAGTGCAGAGATATAGACAGTAAAATGTGTTCAGGTATCACTATGTTCCTGAACCTATAATGAGGGAGGTGGAAGAGAACTATGAGCAGTGACTAAATTATGTTATTAGGGCCTACATCAAAGCACACAGTAAAAGTACTATCACTTGGAAGAACGGATGGCATACCTTGTAGAGGTGTGGAAGGTAGGCAGATGTATCTATATGGATAGGGTGGAGTACGTTTCAGAGCGAAAGCCAAAAATAGTGTTTTCAGTTACCATGCCAGATAGTACTGGGGCACTAGTTAGGAAGCCAGACCTGTAACATTACTATTAAGTAATTAGGTTCTCCACGTTGGGAGGGACCTGGGTCATGTCTAGACAGTAATATGATTGTTGTTTCATATTAAAATGTGATGTACTGTGTTTTGCAGAAGATGTTATCAGGAGTGCATACTACTGCAATAAACACTGTTATGATTCCTATTTTTCAGGTTTATCAAATGGAAGATGGTACACCACATTTGACTCCAAGTGAGGGACGATTGGATTCCACCAGAGAGAGAGTGTAGCCATGCCATGTCTGGCTACTATTCTGCCCTATTCTGCCATGTCAGTCCTTGTAACAGCAGGCCGTGTTAGAACCAATCATGGGTTTTCCCCACTCAGGCAATACCCTTGAGTGATAGGGGAGGAGATGGGATCAGGTCTGTGTTCTACCCAATCCTGGGTTCAGACCTGGTAGCCTCCCCCTACTGTACTCAAGGGGGTTGCATCTCTAAATTGTTGGTTGGGTCTCTACCGGGAGAGAGACAAGGTAACACGCCGGGCTGCTGTGCATTGGCAGGCCCAGGTTCTCTTCCCTTCGGGGGAGAGTGAGTGATTACCTATTCCCCTGGTTCTGCTAGAGGATCAGGGAAGAGCTAGGACTGCTGAAGTTTGAGAGACCAGAAGTCTGTTCTGCACTCCCCACAAACATCGGCGGATACCTCAGCCTCTTGTGAACCAACAGGTAGCATGCACCATACACCTGGTAACAGGGGAATCTCCCATAGGGTGGGGGAAACACCGTTACTGTACCAAACGTACTAAATTGTAATTTCCTGACATCTAAGCTACAGTATACTGTATGTGTTTCAACTTCTTTCATTCATGTGGCTTTAAAAGCTTTATTCATATAAAACCAAGTAAGAAACGAAAACAGTGAAATTGTTTGACTTTCCAGAAATTCCCTGACAGAACTATCGGTGATAAAATTATATGATTAGACGTCGTATTCTCATTTGTCACAGCCATGATAAATGGTTTGTGCATATCAAAGGGGGATGATGGATGCCATGATCATAACCTAATTGTGGAGTGCTATTTTGGAACAATTAAATGTGTGATCATTTGCAAGTCAAAATACTTTGTTTCTAGTGTACTATATTTTCTTGACTCTTGGCAGATCTTTCCATTTAGTTAGGGTTATTTACCATTACAAAAAAAAAAAAGAATAGGCAGACACTATTTCTATATTTAAGAGTATTGGAAGTCAGTTGTGCTTTTCTTTTTGCAATCCAAAATTACATAGCTGCCGGTTATGATTAAATTACCTAAAGCAGTATTGTAATTACTTCTGGCAGCACCAGCGAAGGCTGAAAAACGCACTAAAACCATACAAGTACTGTATCAATGTTTGTGTTGCTGCTGGTGTCGTTACTTAAACCATTACTATTTACTCAACAACTTCTCTCAGTTGTATACAATTGTGTTGTATTTTTAACAATACATAGTCAGTTTACACAACTTATTGTAATACAATACTTAATATAGGAAAATAATACAATTAAGTGCATAATACATAAATGTAAAGATTAGGGGATAGGATAAAATAGCTTAAAATCTAACTTGTGTGGGGGACTAGAGATGTGCAAACTTACCAAAACTCGATTCTCAAAGGATTGTTTTGTTTGTTTTTACTTAAAACATTTTCATGAAAATTTTGACCCCATTTTCTGGGCCAATAGTTCTACAGAAATTCTCCAAACTATCCAAATTTAGCAAAGTTCAAAATAATATGCTTATATAAAGGCCTGCAGGACCTCCTTCTATTGTCAGTGTTGTTTGAGAGAGAGATAGAGAGGTTTTTTTTTTCATGTGCCACCCTAGGCGACCGCGTAAGTCACCTAGAGATATTACCTAGGGGTAGCACCGGCCTAGGGATCAGGGCCTTTATATATTGTACTGCCAGCTATTTAGGGAATCCAAATCTATCCAAATGTGCTGAAGTGTTTCTATGTTCTGTATGAATGTATTTGATGATATGATGGGGGGAGGGGGTTAAGGACCATCATTCAGACAGTCAATGCCTGAAGTTGCACTGACTGTACCTGAGGCTACATAGCCTGTTCCTGATTCGCAGAGCCACTTCAGGAGGACAAGGACACGTAAACCTCTTACTAACAGAGGTTCCTCAATAGGAAGTAGAAGCCACTGTACCAGCTGCTCCAGCCGCTGCCCCACTCGCTGCCCGAGCCCCTGCCCCAGCCGCACCAGCAACTGCTCCAGCTGGAACCCCTGGTGCTCGTAGGCGCCACACTCCAGCACCCCTGGCTGAAGAGCACCCTTCTGGACCATCATCAGGAGTTGCTAGAGATGCAGCGATTCAGCTTCTGCAACGTCACTGCCCTGCTCGGCTGCAATGAGGCAAAATCACTGTGGATGGAGATCGCAAGCCGCAGTGAGCAAGCAGCCCGCCGCCCCCATTGCATCACGACCCATGTCATGTGTCATGTGTCAGCTCTCAATGGCCTCACATAAGCTATGCAGATTGGGCTGGAGAGCATCAGAGCACAACAATGTCAATTGACAAGTAATACAAAAAAGTTTATTTTTTTCTGTCTTCCTCTTTTTACGTTTAGGTGACGCCCATTCACCATGCGGCTGGAACGAATCTGCATTCATTGGAACGGACATTAGATTTTTCCCAATGCACATGTGCATTGTATTGCTTAATCCGTTCCTGCGCTATTACATACCAGCTAATATATTTATCGCTACGATTATGCTTTTGGTTAAAGGTACTATTTTGGTATATCATTAGCTTAGTGGATACCCATTAAACTCAGGGAAAATAATGTCCATTAACTATTTAGGTATATTAAGCTAACGTCACCTTATTTGCCTGGATTTTATGGAGTTTCTTGCATCTGAGCCTTATGCTCTCTCTCTCCCTCTTTCAGTACTTGTGTAGAACAGTACACATTGCTGTTGTAGTATTCACAACAATATACTGGTGTGGTGTTTTTATTTTTTGGAGTAACGTGTTATCTTACATTTAAACTGTATAATATTATAATTTTCTCCCTTGTTATTGCTGCGCATGCATACATTTAGCAAACCATTGTATGTGAAAATCAGCACTATTTTTCCTTTCTTCACATTTTAAGCTTCTCTTTGCTTAGATTTTGTTTTTCCGTTTCTCTCGCCAAACCCTGCTAGCAGTTGCAGCAGTAAACAAAACACTGTCCTGTACATGTATGAGTTTTTCGCAGGGGATAAATAAAAGGAGTATGTCCTCGGTTTGGCCCTCCCTCCATCGTGTTATTGATTAAAATAAAATGAGGACATACATACCGTAGAACAAGCCATGCACTGCAACAACACACATGTGATGTTTGCGACTTTGAGTGCTCCCTCAACAAGCTTAGCGTTCTCCTTGATGTAGTCATTCACTGCTTTGTGCTACTCAGAGCCACCCCTGGTACAAAATATGGTTCCCTATCAAATTTAGGGCCTCATGCAGTAAGCGACGAATATGTGAAATCGGCAAGATTACCGATTAGCCATGTTATTGGCGATTTTCCCTCTCCGTATGCAGTAAGTGCCGAATCCCTTCAAAATCACGACGAAAACAAATCCGCCCACTCTCAAGATGATTTGCCGATCACACACAGGTGTATCGGCGAGCGTGGCGGGGTGCTGTTACGTTCGCCAATCAAAAATCTTGCTGAAACAGGCGAAGCCAGCATGTATTGGATAGCGCGCCATATTTAAAGGCAACGTGTACTGTTAATCATTCTCTGTGTTGTTGGGAGTGAGAGAGAGAGAGACGCACAGAGCTGGGCGATTTAATATTTGCATATTGACTGAGAGACTTGTTGTGTATTGTGAAAGCTTTGTCCTTTGTTGTTTTGTTTACATCTTTGTCTTGTTTTCTATGTGGAAGTGTTTCGTGTGATTGGCTGTACATTTCTTTTCTGTTTTTTGTGAGTGCTGTAAGTATGCCCGCAAAGCGTGGGAAGAGTGATGCTGGTGTGAGTGGTAGTGCTACTCGTGCGAGTACGCGTCAGAGTGAACGTACTGTTCAGGGGAGTGATGTTGCTAGGAGTGCGAGTGCTGTTGCTGGGAGTGGGAGTGCTGTTGCTGGGAGTGGGAGTGCTGTTGCTGGGAGTGCTGTTGCTGGGAGTGTGAGTGCTGTTGCTGGGAGTGGGAGTGCTGTTGCTGCGAGTGCTGTTGCTGGGAGTGGGAGTGCTGTTGCTGGGAGTGGGAGTGCTGTTGCTGGGAGTGGGAGTGCTGGTGCTAGGAGTGCGAGTGCTGTTGGTGGGAGTGGGAGTGCTGCTGGTGGCTCAGTTGCTGATGGGATGTCTGGTGGTGGCGTGCTTGCTGGTGGCCAGCTTTTGGAGTCTCTTCCATTGGAACAAGGAGAGTCCAGTCAGCAGCAGCCAAGCTCTGAGCCTAAACCTGCTCGGAAGAAACGTGTGGAGAAGCCACGTAATCCTCGCTTCAATGACCAGGAAAATAGAACTCTTGTCACTGGGATTCTGGAGCACTATGACAGTCTCTATGGACATTTAGTAGGTAAGTGTACCTTTCCATTTATTCTTCAAATACATGTGATCCTAGGTCATGTGAGTTTTGTTAATATGCAAATATGGGTGCAGAATATCTGTCTATGTTAATTATTGTGGAAACACAGCTTTTTATCATGCGTTACAAGGACAACTAAACACAGGCGTGCAATTTGCGATAACTGCATACAATATTAATGCAACCTTGCTTACATGTCTAGGTTTAGTAGTGAATGCTCATGTGCTTCACATATTACACCTAAAACAGCATGTTTGCTATCTCTTGGAACAGCTAGCAGTGTAGGAAACTGGTGCTTCTATTATTATGAATTAACGTCATATATTTTGTATTTATTTCAAGCGCGGACAAGTTCATCAAGCAAAAATGAAATGTGGGACACAATAATAATTGGTGTCAATGCGTGTGGGAATCGTGTCAGGGACAAGCTGAATTGTCGCAAAAGATTTGATGATATTAGGTCAAAATTGAAAAAGAAAATACAAGACCAACGCGTGCATGCTTCTGGCACTGGAGGTGGCCCGCTACCACAACGTCTGATCTTAACTCCATTGGAGGAGCTGCTTCGGGGAAAATTACTTCCCGTCGTCGTGGAGGGTTTGGCCGGTGACCGGGACATCGGAATTTATCCCTCACAATTTCCACCAGGTGAGAAATCTTACTGTACTAGGCGTGTCGTTGCTTACAGTTATTTTACATATTTCCGCTGCTTTTTATACTGTCTTCACAATATAAGCATACCTACATCTATATATGTATATGTCTGTTTCTCTATATATATATATCTCAAAATAGACATATATGTTGTAGTCCTACTAAAAGCAGTAACTAATATACCACGTGCCATTGCGTGGTCATTTACATGTGAATTCCCAAAATGCATTGCTGCAGTGGAAGCAATTGATGGTGGGCGAAGATGGGGAACAACAGGGTAGTACACATGTGTAACACATGCTAATGAGAAATTATTACTAGCTACTGGTAAAGAACATAAATATGTATAATATTAATGTGTATATTATTTATTTTACTCCTACAAACACGACATTACTGCCTATTCTAATCATGCATCGAATATATTGCATGCAACGGCCTACAAACATAACTTGCACTAACAAATGTATAGTTGTTTATGAAAAGGTCCATTTTTGCTTGATGTCATATACAGACAGCATAATGAGGCACACGTAGCATATGTTATGTCATTGTGTTCATAACTTGCACACTGCAGACGACTATTTAGCTCCTCTACCATTGTGTTAAAGCAGCTGCAATGAACATGTCATCACAGCATACACGTCAACAGAGGGGGTGGGGTTCAGCACACACCCAAATTACAGGGTCATCTTACGGTCAACTTAGTTCACACCATTTTCACCTGTTTGAAGTAATTGAAAGGTCTGCCTGATTAGGGTTTTTGGGGAAGGGAATACCGTTCTTACAACCTGACTAGCAAAACTGAAGGTAATCACACTCATTTGAAAGCTTAACTCTAGGTACTAAATCCCCCAACAAGTCATTAGTTATCAAACCGTACGTCACACATTCGTTCACTCATATCTATAGTTGAACTGATATCAACAACACATTATCACACACTGCATGTGTTGTGTTGTTGAGTGACAGCCACATTCAGGTGTGCCACAGCTTCTATTAATGTACCACACATATCCTCTACCAAAAACGAATCTTTTTGCAATATGACCATCTTCATGATAACCATTGTGAATGTTCATCTCATGATAGTTATGTACATTATGATACTGATATGACTACACAACATATGATTTGTATGTACAAATGTAATCAATTTATCCTAACACATTACTGCAGAAACATAGTATGTTGTATGTTAGGGAACTCAAAAGTTCTAAGTACACAGGCATGTACATTGTTATTACAACTATTTATGTTCACTTTCACACACACATTTTCGGTTAAGGAACTGATGCTGTTAGTTACTCATAAATACAGAACATACAATAACTGTTTGTTCAATATTTACACATGTAAATGTACAACTGATGTTATTGTTATATATAGTTGCCCCTGGAGGACATGTGTCACCTGAGACGGAACAAGTGTCTTCACCTGGGTCATGCAGCTCAACACACCTAGAAGGTGAGTGTATGAGGTGGTGCCCATATAATATGTGCACTTCTATATGTTATGTTGTCATGTTCATTATTTGTTTTGCACATGTTCTTTAAATAGGATTACTTAGTGTCAGTGAAAATGAAGTTTAAGACAACATGTATTGTGTTTGTGATGTTAAGTATCATGTAGGAGTTGTGAGTTTAGAGCAACTTTTCATTCATTCTTATTTCATACTGAGTCCAAACATTATTCGTAAGTCAAGGTAGTTTTTAATGTGACGTTATAAAACGTATGGAAACATGTTAGGTGTTACTTATGACACAGTATAATTACATAGTAAAACAGCAGAGATTAACATGCCATTTCATAATGTGTACATTTATTTTTAGAACATGATGATGAAGATGATGATGATGCCGCCATAGACACAGAAATGCAATCAAGTGACCATGAAGAGGTTCCCATTGAAACAGTTACACAGCCAAATCGTCCATCAAGTAACACATACGATGCAATAGTAGCTTCTGAGGGAAAAATTGTTGAAGCTGAAAATCGTCGCCATTCAGATCTGATGACAGTGCACGAAAGGATGATATCACTGCAGGAAGAAACTATATCACAATTGTCACATCTCCACAGAGTCTTCATTGAAGTGCCTAAACAATTGCAAAAAATAAACACGTCATTAGAAGCATTAGTTGTTCAGCAAACCCAAGCTAATTACTTGAGAATGACTACAGTACCAAATTTCAACTTTAACACATCACAGGAAGGATCTTTACATGATGGTCATTTTTCACCCCATGCATCTGATGTTCATTCCCCAGGTCGGGATGTTACCGGTAAAGTAGCAGAAAGTTCTGTGCATGTTCCTGACAACATCCTACCGCTGCCATCTGTAGAAATTCTTGAGCTGACACCTACAAAGGAGGCGGCAAAAACAAAGAAGCACAAGCAGTTACTACTGACCAGTTTTTGGACACAAACAAAAAAAAACAAACATGAAACGGACCAACCATCAGTTGTGCACTGTGTACCAACTTGCTCACATGTGTCAGTGGGCACAAGCCCTTTCCGTGATCAGTCACTGGCCACAAGCCCTGCCCGTGATCAGTCACTGGCACAAGCCCTGCCCGTGAACAGTCACTGCCCACAAGCCCTGCCCGTGATCAGTCACTGCCCACAAGCCCTGCCCGTGATCAGTCACTGCCCACAAGCCCTGCCCGTGATCAGTCACTGCCTACAAGCCCTGCCCGTGATCAGTCACTGCCCACAAGCCCTGCCCGTGAACAGTCACTGCCCACAAGCCCTGCCCGTGAACAGTCACTGCCCACAAGCCCTGCCCGTGAACAGTCAATGGCCACAAGCCCTGCCCATGAACAGTCACTGGCCACAAGCCCTGCCCGTGATCAGTCACTGCCCACAAGCCCTGCCCGTGATCAGTCACTGGCCACAAGCCCTGCCCGTGAAGTGCCACAGGCCACTCAAATTGGCTCTGTTGTGACTCAAGTTGTAGCCAAACGGAAAAGAAAAATCCAAGAGACAACAAGCAGGCCTGTGACTCGCTCTCAAAAGGAAAAAAAATAATAAATGTTATAATTAAGTAAATATGTCTTTGGCCTTGTTTTGTTGACTTCAGATTATCTAATGAATATTGTATGTATGCTGAAGACCTGTTGTTTCCAAACATTCAAGTATGTCATTGTACACGTGAAGTTTTGGAAATGTTAACAGTCCTAATGAATGGTGTTATGAATATTTATGTATTAATCATCTGCTCAGTAATGGTCCACCAGGACCCAGTTGCTATGTTTAGAGAAGCTGCCATTTACTTACCTGCAAAACATTGTATTTGGGTGTGTTACTTGATGTAATCATTGCATGTAAATATTATTCACATGCAATTAAAAACACACATCTATTTAACTGCTAACATCTTTCTTGTCCGTGTACAGCATGATTAAGTGTTAAATATTACTTACCTTCACCTTGCTTGAACATTCTAATTTTGTCCTTTAATCATTTATGAGTTCTGTTTTCAATAACATATCTGTGAATGTTTAGTAATATATATGTAGTATGTATGGATATATGTACACACACACACAGTGTGTGTATATATATATATATATATATATATATATATATATATATATATATATATATATATATATATATATAAATATATATATTATTTGTACTATCTAAACTGGTATACATGTATTTTCACAAAACATACACTTAATGCTTCCTTGTCAAAACACAGTATTGTAATAATACAGGCCTACTGTTTGTGAAAGATACTTACTGTGAGCCTATAACAGTATGGGCCTTAAACAATTATTAATCACTTCATTCACTCATGTTTATCACCATTTAATTAGGTTTCATACAAGGCCTACTTACTGCCATCAATATGATCTGTGTAGAACTGGATTACATAGATATATTATTGGTTGTAACACTACAGGCCTTCTCAATTAAAAAAATGCGTTGTTTGATGGTAAATCACAATTGCTCACAAGCCAATGTCAAAGGCCATACAACATTGTAAGCCTCTATTATTTAAACCTTTAAATAAATCACACCAATATTAAAATCCCTCTTTACATATAAGCCATTAAATATTGTAATATACACAAACATTAAAAGTTTGGTTTTACACACATATACATATGTATATTGTAATATATATATATATATATATATATATATATATCTATATATAATATATAATATATATTTATATATATATATTATATATTTATGAGTCAGATATATATATATATATATACATATACACACTTACTTAAACTCTGATGCAGTCAGGGAGTTAACCAGACTGAAAAATAGACACTGAAATGTATGGGGGAAAAAAAGATTAAAACATTTGCAGGTGTGTGTGTGTATTTCATTATATGGCTGTGTAAGCACTATTTTCATAAAGCGTTCAATGTTTCTTTCCTCAACCCACATTGTTTTTAATTAAAATGTTACAGTTGTTTTGAGAAAGTAGATAAAAGTAGCTTAATGTGGCATTCACACTGAAATGCCTATCAGAAACCACAAATGTGAACCAATTATTTGTACAACTCCAATTGGTGCTTGAAAACAGGAGTAAAAGAAGAAACATTTTCTGACCTTGAATGCAAAGACACTAAATAGATAACATTCTACTAGTTTCAGCATTCTGAGCAGACAACATTCAAGTACAGTCAGATTTTGTGTTAAGCTGCAATGGCTAACGATATGATTCAAAACAGCCATCCACACAAAGAATATAAAAGGATGATAGCTGAGGCGATCGTCTCAACTGCGGAACAGAAAGCCAACGTGGGCCAAATCTATGATTTGATTAGAACAAAGTATCCTTATTACCAAGAACCTGGGCGGGCGCGAAATTTTAAATCCTCTGTAAGATTCACTTTATCAACTAATGAATGTTTTGAACGTGTGCAGGATAAGCTACAAGAAATGTATGGTTTTTGGCAGATTTCTAAGGAAAATAAAATCACCGTGGAACACGGCACATATATTGAGCTAAATAGCATATTTATTCCTAATAACAATAGCAATGGATCCGCTACTACTGTTCCGTGTGAATCGATACCTGCTGCAATATCTGCACCCTCCATTCCTGAAACAAACATTCTACAAGAACATAACTACTATGATTTTTTACCAAGCCTTTCTGCTGCAAACGCATTCGAATGGGTAACCGAAGAAATGAACCTACTTCCGGACCAATTGTTTGTAGAAGGCAGTGGCGATTCCTATGAGCGCCTCATGGAGGAGATGTGTGTCATACAGGATTCAGCGTTTGGGTCAACCATGGATGCAAATGCATTGGTTTTCTAGAGCGACCAGTTGCAGGCAGACGAAGTGTTACTTCTACAAGAATGGTAAATATAACAATCGTTATGCCTTGACTCAGCGTTAAAAGTTTTTTTTTTTGTAACCACCATTTTTACTTTAAATGCGTGGATACAGCATAACATTGCAGACTGCATAACATGTAGCGATCACAAACACATTGTTTCCTATTACAATATAGTAGAACCAGAAAGAATAGTACACATTGCTCACGGAATAAATATACGTACTTTCCTATCCCTTTAAACATATTAGCAACATGTTACCATAACTGTAACACACACCTGTTTTTTTATCATGCAACATCTAAAAAAAAACCGGGTCGACCACGTATGACGTGGGACCCTTGTCATGTGCCAAGGCGTCCTTAAAAAGGATTACGGATGTAAGTCCTGCCCCCAAGCAACGTGCGCGCGTCAAAGCCTATTGGCTGTGTTGTTTTGTTATAGTTACGGTAACTGCACTGTGTCATGCGTGCGCGTCTGTGTTTGT
Source organism: Ascaphus truei (assembly GCF_040206685.1). NCBI lineage: Eukaryota > Metazoa > Chordata > Amphibia > Anura > Ascaphidae > Ascaphus > Ascaphus truei. Next base: position 428,021,729 of record NC_134484.1, on the reverse strand, counting down.
GGGCGTGCACTGGGCGTTAGCCGAATGTTAATTGAGTGGGAGGAGTGTTTGCGTGCGCTTCACGCTGGCTTAACATGACGTCACACGTATTGCATTTGCGCATTGTGTTATCGGCCGTGCTTTCTGTCCACACACGTCTGTTTAAAAAGAATACAGATGTAGTCGTTTAGAACGAATGTAGTTTCTCCTTCATTGTATTAGAAAGAAATATTTTATGGTTAATGGTATTTACAACATGTATTGAACGCACAACGTACGCATTGTTTTGCGCATGCGCTAACACTTAGTCGACCCAAGCGTGAAGTGCGTGCGCACAGTAAGATGTGCGCGCACATTTTTAAGTATACACCCAACGTTAACTTCATATACATAGTTATGCATGCTACTAATTTTACAAACGAATACATAATGATGTATAGTTGTACTTCTAACATATAACTGAGTGACGTGTGTATGTACACAATCATATAGAGATGTGTAACGCGTTGTCACGGATACATATATAGTAAGGTGCCATCTTTGACCATCATGTGTTTGCTGTATTTCAGAGATGTCGGGCAAGATACAATCGGATCAATGTATGATTTCAGAAGAGTCTAACTTTATATGAGATGATTGTGAGGAGGAGCCACCGACTACTATACTACATATGGAACTAATTTTATATTGCTTGCAGCGCTTATTAACAAACAATTAAAAATGTGATACCCTTATGCCTATATGCATAAGCACTTAATTAACATAATGATGTTGCAAAAGAGTGCAGCTAGAAATTTTCTTGAGTGTTCTTTAATTACTACTAACATTTTATGGCATGGTGTGTTTTATATATAACAACCATTCCCACTCTGCTAACACATTTCTGTATTCTATTGTGTAATGGAACGTATGACTGTCGAAACTATGTAATAATAATAATAATAATAATAATAATAGCATGTTCTTGTATAGCGCTACTAGTTGTACGCAGCGCTTTACAGAGACATTTTGCAGGCTGAGGTAACTGCCCCGTGGAGCTTACAATCTATTTTTTGGCGCCTGAGGCACAGGGAGATAAAGTGAATTGGCCAAGGTCACAAGGAGCCGACATCGGGAATTGAACCAGACTCCCCTGCTTCAAACTCTCTGTGCCAGTCTGTGTCTTTACTCACTGAGCCACTCCTTCTCCCAATGTAAAGGACACTTACAACCAACTAGCCATTTATAGTTAAAAATTTCTTGTTACATGGGTATGTTGATGAAATGGTTTGGGACTGTAGCAAAGAATGTTATTGGCAAGATGTTGTGGTCCCCTACAATGCATGATGTTATGAATATTACATCAACATCATGTAATGAAGTACGTTTATGTGTATATTTCATGTAACAAACTAAGTTTAGTTTACTGTGTTCATTAAACTTTCTAAACATAAATAGTACAGTCAATATGATGATATAACCTACCATAATAAAGCTGCTGTTATCATTTGTCGGTGTTATACATGGATCATAAACAAATTGATACAGACACAAAAAGTTGTCTTAAAAAGTGTGCCTATGCTAATGTGCATGTGATTGACGTTTATATTTTGAGAATACTTGTTCATTATCATCATGATAATGATGAAGTGACGTCAATGACATTCCAAATATATTAGGAACATTGTGATTGTGTGTAATTATTAATGCAAAATTACAGTAAGATTTTTGACACAATTGTGGTTTTGATTACAGTTTGACACTTGTTACATGTAGGTCACATCAACACACATGTGTGACTTATGCATACACATGTGACAATGTTTAATTAATGTTGACAAATAATTTATAGCATTAATAATAACCTACATTGCTAAATATAAGATGTACAACGCATTGCTGTGATTACAGGCATTCATGCATGGAGTGTTATGATCAGTCAATTGCATCCGTGATTAATGAGCTCCCGTAAGTAAAAAAATTTCTACAGTTATCCCCTTCTCTCCAAACACCTCTATATTACATTAATGGAAATTATAAGGGAACATACATTAAATGTGATGAAATGGGAGTAATCATTTTATAATACAATGCACATTAAACCTCATTAGTAGCTAAATGCATGTACATGATACAGAAAGTACATGTATGTAACATTTATCGTTTACCAATATGTTGGATTTGTACTTCAAATACTTATACGAATATTGAGGTAGGCACATCTTATGACAGATGTCAGCAAATATACATACCATGATCAGTCATACTGGAGATATACCTATAATGCAATGGAACAATATATAAATTGCAAACATTGACATGCCATCTTCAGTACCGTAAGCAACACAGCAAAGTGTGTATTTGGTGTTAAATGTGCAACACCATGTATATTTTATGACATTCAAAATGTAAACCAGCCTGGTGTACACATCATATGGATGTACATGTTACACTGCAACAATAACATTGTATGTAACCATACTGCAAGAATGAATGACTATGGCCATACTATGTGTATTGTGTTTGCATAAGGAACAACACAAAGGTACAATATTACTGCTTTGTTACACCAGTTGTATTCACATACACACAACTAATTTACAATGGAAGAGGGATTATATAACCTGTGCAACAATAACATACCGGTGCCACATCCCTTTGTGCACACAGCAGAGAAAAGAAAGGTGTGCAACCCATATTCATCTGTGTTCTAACAGAAGGTTATATAAAGAAACATTATTGTTAATATAACATAATTAATCTATAAAAGTAGTACTATGAACATATATGTTTTTACTTACAAGAAAAAAAGGAATTTATGAGATTCTGGCGTGTCTGGCCACCACTGGCTGTTTGTTCATTTTCAGCAGCTACATGGGTGGGATGCTCGTCTACCAAAGGCTCAGCTATGTCTGATTGTACATTGTGTCTGAGTGCCACATTGTGCAAAATGCAACAGGCAATAATAATATCAGACACTTTTTGAGGCTTGTATAGAAGAGCCCCACCAGTTCTGTCAAGACACCTAAATCTGGTCTTGAGTAGGCCAAATGTCCTCTCTATAACAGATCTTGTAGAGATATGGGCTGCATTGTATCTCTCCTCTGCTTCAGTTTGAGGGTTTAGCACCGGAGTCAAGAGCCACGGCCTAATTCCGTATCCTGAGTCACCTATAATCAATGGAGCACACATAAGCTTACATTAGTGATAAGATTCTACAATGAAAACATTCCTAAAGAAAAATGTGTTTTGTGTTACAACATCCAAATCTGTACTCACCCAGCAGCCAACCATGTTCAAAATGTCCCTCTTCGAACGCATGGAAGACTGAAGAGTTCCTCAGGATAGAGGAATCGTGACTGGAACCAGGGAATTTGGGTACCACATGCATTATCCTCATCGTGGCATCACATACCACCTGTACATTAAGTGAATGGTAGTGCTTACGATTGCGGTAAACATGCTCACTCTGACTAGGTGCAATCAAAGCAACATGTGTGCAATCGATTGCACCCAGCACACATGGTATCCCTGCTATGTGATAAAAGCCATTCCTGACTTCCAGCCACTCTGTCGCCTCTGTAGGAAAATGAATATAATTCCTAGCGCATCTATTGAGTGCATAGAGAAACTGGGTAAAGGCCCGCGAGAATGTAGATTGCGAGACCCCGCCCACTATGCCCACAGTTGTCTGGAATGACGCGGAAGCAAGATAATGTAATGAGCACAGCATTTTAACAAGCCCAGGGACTGCACGACCTCTGGCTGCCAAAAAATCTAAATCTCCCCTTATCTCTTCATAAAGAGATAAGATTGCTGCTGAACTCAAACGATAGCGACTGACTATCTCCTCCTCACTCATCCCATCTAACAGGGTTCTCTCCCTGTACACACGCGGACGAGGCACAACTTGTCTCCTCTGTCTTCTCCTCTGATCTCCTGTCCCTCTACCTGTCCCTCGGCCTGTCCCTCTCCCTGTCCCTGTCGTATCCGTGTGCCTGTCCCTGTCACTGTCCCTCGGTGTGTCCCTCCCTTGCCCTATGTCATTCTCTTCATCAGCAAGCATGTCATGAAAAAGAATGTTCCTCCGTCTCCTAAACAATCGCAACATTTTGAAATGAGTAGCTGTGAATGAGCAGGTAATGGGCGTCCTTTAAATAGGTATGTGATGATGTCAGGTGACATAGTAAAAAGCAAGGTGTTACATTAACATATTAAAGTACTTTGCTCACAAGCTGTGTCCATTTGAACAAAGAATTATTTGTTCTGTGTATTCAGAAGGCAATCATGATATTTGCCAATGATGTAACGTGAAGCTTTGTACAAACATTGTTTGACAATTCTTAGTGTAATGTGCAATGCATGTAACACTTCTGAACACAACAGTCAGTCATGTAAATAGACAAAAAGCCTGAGATTGCCGTGGAAAATGTTTGCTGCAACATGTGTAATTAGCCATGTTATTGTCACATGTTCACAACAATGAATTCTCGTGTGCATATGCATACATTTATGTAATGAGGATAGTTGCTATAGAATCAGTTTGAAAGGTGTCACAATGATTAATTACTGTACATGTGTGTATAAGTTAGGTTGAAGTGCTTGTAATGCAACGGTTACAATGTGAACATGCAATGTGATTGAGTGTCCAATAAGTGACGTCATGAAAAAAGGGAGGACCCAAAGTACATGTAAACATGAGAATACAGATGTACATGAACGTTTAAAGATGCGTTACACATTACTAGCATTGTGTAATGTAAAGCAACATGAATATACGGTGTATGTGTTAGATGTGTGACATGTGTAACATCATATAAAGAATTGTCGCTCAGTTCAGTAAAATGTGTGATATGATGTGAGGTTCTCCTTTAAGAGTTGAGTATAGGATTTTCCCTTGACACATCATCACATGATGAGTAATGTGACACGCAAATGCTGAAAACATCTAAAAGTACAATGTAAATGAAATAATACACGTCAGGTGTGACACAATGCAGTGAATGCCCCCCACACTGTAATGCTAATCACATTTGTATTGTGAGCAATGGAACGTAAACAGTACTATAATGTTATACGTCCCCGCTCCATTGACTCCATTGATGTGCAGATGATTTTTTTTTTCTAAGTGCCGTTCCGGCAGCCTTAGCGATCGTTCTCCCCTCCAACTTGCCAACTTTAGTTGGCGGGACAAATTGGCCATAACATCTCAATTTCTTAGTGCCGATCAGCCCCGATAAGCTGATTTTGCTACTTGAATACAGCCGATTTAAAAAAGTGGCGATAAGTGCTGAAAACAGGCTTATCGACAGCAGACTGGCCATAACAAAATTATCGGCTACGAAACCTGCCGAAATCAAGCACATATCGGCGCTTACTGAATCTCAAACCCTATTTTGCCTATAAAATGGCGAAAAAACCCTTATCAACGCTTACTGCATAGAGCCCTTAGTCTAGTGTGCCAGTGTAGCCTGCTCTTTAGGGAGTAGGCATGATTCTACCTCACCCCATCAGGGGGTAAAGACTAGCCCAGGGGCCTCAAGCTCCTGGGAGGCCTAGTCCAGGGAATGGTCCTGCGAGCAGAGCTCTGACCATGAAAGAAATGCAAGCTGCGAGGGACATGTCCTTTGAAGACCTTTGTGACTGCACCTCTCTTGCATGAGAAGGCTGATGTATGAGCTGGTCTGCCAATAAAATAAGTTGTACTGTTCCTGGCATGGGACTATCCTTATTCTAATGTGTTCCTGTGGGGATGAATCCCTGCCCCTGACAGAGCCCTGCAGGATGGAGGCGCTGTACCATCCTGAAAACCTGTCCCGTTGTCCTACTCTCCATACCATCGCGGAGACTCAGTCTTCCTGATAGCCAGCAGGTGAGCCCCACAGCACCGTAACATTAGATAACCTACAGATATCCCTTGGGGGGGAGGGGGGGAGTGTTACACAAACATGAGCATGAATAATAAAACTTTGGTATAAAGAAACTCCATTTATTAAGCCGTTTTCATAATTTTTATTTTAAATGATTCCTATTCCTTTCGGAAAGGCCGTTAATATATCAGACCATTTTTATTGTATTTTGACATAGGAGAATGCGATAAGAAGGGTTTTTGTGATGTTTCTGCCATTGGCAGTTAACCACTACTACCACAGCCCTTCAGAGGCTAGACCTTAAGTCCAAAAGAAGCAATATTGAACATTGAAGCCCATATTTATTCAGCTGTGCTAAGCCATACGTTACCTCTACACTCTACTGCCCATTCAAGTAGAACTTCTTGGTAAATCTGGCCATAATGTTTTATTACAGTTGATTGTGGAACATAGCTCAAAATCTGATGTCTTAGGAATGTTTCATATCCATCGTTTTACAAGCTCACCCAATAGAAAGCCTGTAATATTAAACCTCATAGTTTCTATAGGAGTGATGTTAAGATGGGACCTTGTTTGTAAGAGCAAAAGTAAAACATACCATCTCATGTTCTAAATATTTGTCCAACAATTGACGTATATTTGACGTTGACGTATATTTGCAACATATTTCTACTTCAATATATATTACAATTGAAACAAAGATCAAGTTTCCAATCCGGCAATCTTGAGGCATTTTAATAACTCATTAATTATCTGCTGAATTATAAAACGCTCACACAATTCGTGTGGTTACCAGAAAAACCATTAAATTAAAATCAAAGTGTGTTCAAGTGTATAGCTCAGCAAACGAGACTGTCAGAATTTCAGTGAGGTGGTTTAACAAGGTCACTAGACAAGTAATACAAAATATCTTCTAACTCACACATATTTCAAATTGTAATAGATTGTCCAAACACCCAGAAAAGCAACTAGTATTTTTCACCTGCACATCAGAACTTTAAAGCCTTGGATATAATTCTCAGAGCTCTTTCACTTAGAGAAGTTTCTTCCTTTTCAAGCTTTCCAGGTCATTTCCTGATCTTTGATGCAGACAGAAGAAAGTTTCAGCAAATGAAGAGAAGGGAGAAATGAGAAGGAAAAGTGAATCTAATCCTCGACAAAACATATTGAATGAAAACCATAACATAGGCTGTAAATAGTGAGTGGTGGATATTGTTGCTATAATCTATCATGAAGGTCTTTGATATGGTTTATTTTCAATATTGAAAAGCAAAGAGGAAAAGGGGGAGCATAGGTTTGAGAGGTGATAGGAAAATATAGATTCAATGTGAATAAATCAAATGTTCCTGAATTGATAGGAGCAGGGATGATGGTGTGTAAAATATTGTAAACACTTACACGGCCTTGTGTAAATGCTGTCACGTCAGGGTCTTTTTCCTCTCCTTCTTCTTCCTTCCTTTTCTTCCTTCTTTTTTCTTCTTCTTTCTGTAGTGGTTCTTCTGCTTTCGTCCAAATAAACGTCTCTTCGGTCTCCCAACGAGTTTCAATTATGGTGTCACCCTCGGAGCAAGAAATGAATATTATAGGTATTAAACTAAAATATATTTACAGCTTTACAAACAAGAATTTTATCTTTTACAAACCATTGTGATCTTTAGAATGAGTTGCCATTATTGTGCATTGATACATACCAGGGTATAATAGTACTCCGTTAAATTAGAGTCATGTTGATTTACTCTGTTTAAATATGGCAGAGCCCATAGGAATCCAGTAAAATATATTTGGACTGATGTAATTTATTTCCACATATTTAACCAAGTACACAAATGCTAAATGTTATGGTGAGTAAAATAAGTGACACAAGCCCTCCACGGTAGAGCAATGATAAACAATATTAATGATACAGGTCACTAAACCTGCCTTACCCCATAATAACACAGCATACAATGCTTCCATTGCAGCCAGGGATTATGGGTAATGACTTGCAAATTATCACTCGTGGACCGTCATCTTTTACTTCTTACACAGTTTAACATGTATCTTTTTATGCTTATGCCAGCAGATTAAAATGAATAGGAAACAAAATGCGACGCACTGTTAGTGATCTTTTGCATGTCATTACCCAGAATCCCTGGCTGCAGTGGAAACACTGTTATTATGCTGTGTTATTATGGGTAAATCAAATTTGGGACCTGCCGGAGACGTGAATGAGCTCATTGACATATGTAACAATGTTGTTAGTGTAGCCAGGCTCCCCAGACTCACCCTAATGTTATGTGCTTAGGAGAATAGGGAAGGTTGCAGCAGTGCAGGGAGCGCTCCAGTGTACCGGAGGCTCCGCAGTATCAGAACGCAATCAGGGCGCCGCCATGTTGAATGCTCACGCAGGCGCGGCGGGCCGTGGAAGTGGCTAGGGAGCAGAGGTCGCGCATGCACGGCCACAGGTTGCCAAGCCCGCGAAAGAGGAATGGCTCCTATAGGGTGGAGCATACGGGACTACGAGTCCCAGCAAGCCTCGCGAGACCAGGTGATGCCAGGGAGCCTATACGGTGGCAGGGATATCGGTATGGAGGTCAGAGGTTGCGCAGGGGGAGCACGCTTGTCAGATCCAAGCGGGAGGAGGAAGGAGAAGGAGCTCTATGTGTAGGGCGGCCAACAGCCCCTACACTAGGCCACATACCCCGGCCCAGTGCCCCTGTATAGTGGAGCGGATGTAGGGACGGCCCCAGTTAGGTTACAGTTCCCTTTACTGTGAATCGGAGAATTCATAATCCCAGAAACAGTTGCATTATCTGGCCAGAGGTTTGGGCTCAGACCTCCGCTGCAGCCGCAGCAGCCGACCGGGTGGGATCGCCCCGGAAGGTAGTTCCAGTATTCAACCGTCGTCTGATCCTTTGTGAAGTTCCTAGGTAGGCCCGGGCACCGGAGTGCCCGGCAGGTAACATCATCAAGTGCACTAACTATACCACATATTATAGCAGGACATAGTGGCTGCGCAGTCACACACACACGTATCTCACTTGAGGGTGGGGGGAATACTGACTGTGGGTATTGGACACGGGGTGGGATCACCCGGTGACGGGAAGGGTAGCGTCCTGCGAGATGCAGTAGTTAGTGTCTCCTCTAGGGAGGGACACCTGTTTATCATATGCATAATTACGGTTGCGCTAGTAAAGTCATTGGTTGTTTTACATGCTGTGTGTGTGGAGTGATATATAATTGTCCTGCGAGGAACCACTCCCCCTCTGGTGGGAGCCATTGCAGGTGGAGACGCTGCACCAAGTAAGAGGTATCTCTATTCCTACACGTGCCCCAGTCTCCCCGTGGCGGAGGCTCAGGCCCTGCGAGCCAACAGGTTACACAGCATTGGTAGCGGACTGTATTCACTAGGAAACAGGGCTACATTAGCTTATAACATAAAAGAATTAATAGGCAGCATACAGACAGAAAGAAAAACTTAAAAGTTAGATTGGGGTCACAAAATGTTTTTATTTATGTATGTATGTGTAACACCCTTTCTCCTATCCCTATGGAAACAGCGGTAATTACGGTACTGGTGATAACTGTTAGGCATACCGAAGGCTTGGGCCTCCACTCATAGGGAGCTTGGGGTGACTGTGTGTTCAATATATCTCTATGGTGCAGCGCCTCCACCTATGAGGATCCTGGGTAGCAAGAAGTCTCCTCATAGGAACTCGTATACCTTATGGTATACTCCAATAACACACTCCCAAACTGGTATAATATTACTCCTTTACTGTGGTCCCACAGAAGGCATCAAATAATACTCACAACACAATGCACAGGCTTTGGGCCTAGTCCCGAGCTTGACGGGCTCCCCGGACACTACTTTACTCCTCCCTAGCTCCGGATACTCTCCCAAGGTCACCTCTGTACCGTGGAGGAAATCCTATTTCTCCCTGCCTCTTCATTCCGTTCGCGCCAACCCCAAGATGGCCGCCGCATTACACATTACACCGTCTGATGGGCAATGTCAACCATAACATGACCAACGCAATACTGCTGCTTCTCCTTACTACGAAGCTGTTTTCTCCCCCAGGAGGTAAGAAGGGGGATCCCTGCTACTTATGTATGTCTTTATTTACATAGCACCATTAATGTACATAGCGCTTCACAGCAGTAATACACGTGACAATCATATAAATAACAAATAATACAAATAACACATAATGGGAACAAGTGCTTAAGACATAAAAGTAACATTTATGAAAAGGAGTCCCTGCTCCGAAAAGCTAACAATCTAATTGGTAGGTAGTAAGAACGTACAGAAACAGTAGGAAGATGTTCTGGTAAGTGCGTCTGCAAGGGGTTAAGGTTTATGTATGTAGCCATGTATCCTTTTTGGCTACTAATCTACCCTGCCTAACACAAGTCCTGGTACCAGCACAGGCAGTGTTATGGTTAATCCGGATTTTCCCCTGTAGTAAGCAGCTCCCTTGAGTGATGGGGGGGGCGGACTTAGGGTCTGTGTTCTGCCCAATCAGGGGCTCAGACCTAAGACTTTCCCCCTGGGAACATAAGGGTCTGCACAGCCAAATTTAGGAATCTGGAGTCTAGTTCTAGGGAGTGTGGAGTCAGGCTCTGACCACCTTCCTTTCCCTCCCTTAGGGGAGAGGGACCACCAGGGAATAGGGAAAGAGATGGGGATAGACCTTTGGGGCCTCAAGTCTCCTGGGTTGAGTCCAGGGGCCATCCAGGATAGGGAGAAGAGTGTACTGTTGTATACTGTAGCCTGTTGCAGAGAGAATAAAGCCGTTTCTGTTTAATATATACACCGGCCTGAGACTGCAATTAATCAGGGGGAGTATCAGAGTGGGTTCTCCTGCATGGATTACATCCAGTGCTACTGGAGCCTGCTGGAGATGGAGGCACTGCACCAGTAAGAAAGAACTAACCATCACCCTGAAAGCCTGTCCTGTCTTCCCCATTAACACAGGCGGAAACTCAGCATCCTGTGAGCCAGCAGGTGAGCACCACAAAACACTGTGTAATAGTGAGATCTCCCAGAGGGTGGAGGAAAACCTTTTACATGTACAGTATGAGGTGCAAAGTATCAGCCACAGAGCTACTCATATGCTTCCTTAGGCCGCGTTTATAGTGCCGTCGATGGGGACACGACGGGTGACGTCACCCGTCGCCGTCACCACAGGCAAAAGTTATATTTCGCTGTGCTGTGGCGTCGCGGGTTTCCTGGCATTTGATTGGTTCAGCGGCTGTCACATGAGGCGACAGCCCTTAACAGATCAAATATTGCTGGCTATCAGTTTTCGCAACGGCTCCGTCGCTCCGTTGCATTGTCGCCGTTGCGCTTACTATAAGCGCTCGCGGCGGTGGCAATGCATTTGTTTTTGGGCGGCGGCGCCGTAGCCGGCACTATAAGCGCAGCCTTAAGCTGGTGTGTTTTAAGGTGGGTCTTAAAGGTGGATAGAGAAATCCATGGTGATACAATGACAATACACCATTAATGTTAATTTTCCTCATTTTTTGTATACATTTTCTGTTAATAACTGGCAACATTTTTATTTGACTAAAATCTAGTGGCATCCACAAGGTGTCTGGTTTACCACTGAGTCAGCTGACTCCATGTACTGTTAGATCTTGTGTAGTCTTCTGCCACAGAAGTCTTGTAGCACGTTGCTCTTACTGTACATCTTTTACATATAAATTATTCATGAGGGTTTTAATCAATATTTCATACTGATATTGGTGGTGCACAGGCTTCCAAAATCCATTAATGAAACACTGGAATATTAGTAAATTTAAATAATGTTGTGTTGAAGGAAGAATGTTTTTTAAGTCTTTTTTCACACTCCTTTATAGTCTCTCGTGTTAATTTACTGGAAGAGTGGCAAGTTGACAAAATTAATTTATTGCCTAAATAATTGGAACTAATTTGCTGTTAATGTTTCATTCTACGGTATATTGTTTATTTCAATATAATTTGAATTCTAAATATAAAATTATTTGCACATTATGCAAAGTGGCTCAGCACCATAAAAATTATATGTTATTATTTATATTATACAAGGTTGGCAGGTGGCATATTTATTGTACAAAAGACTCAATCAGAAGTGCCTCGTTATTTTTTCCCCATATACTGTACTATGCAAGGACACTTCAAAACATATGACACAATATTGGAATTATTTGTCAAGAATTCCCTATGTTGTGTCATATTATTTGTGTGGTTTGAAAACATTGCTGCAATATATTCTACAGTATATACCAATTTCCTCAGTTTGGACTAGTACCTAATTCTTGATGAAATGATCGTTCATGAAATTAATTACTTAGCACATTGAAGTTCCATTGTACATAATGTTTTATTTTAAATGTCCCACAATTCTTGGCCAATGACTGATTTTTTACATCACTTCCCAATTAGAAAGATCTCTGTCCCATTGAATGGAGTGTCCAATGTGATCATAGCAACTTGGGCTAGACAAGCATCAAGTATGCACAAGTCTCCTACTGTTGTTTCAATGCTCACAGTTTTCCAGTCAACCCTATTATAACTATAATGGAAAGTATTTACCCACTATGTGTAAAGCCATAATACACCTGGAACACCTTTTCTGAGATCTGTCACGAGTCCTGCCCAGTTCACCTTCTGAAACAGTGATTTTTACTTGAATGGTTCTCCAAATGTAAGTTCCATTTCTACATCAATGTAAGTAATTCCATCATTTATGAAGAGGCTAATGCCATTGTCATTCTGTCTGCTCCTGCTACATAACACCAGGATCCACATGAACTTTACTGTGAGGGCTAATAGATAAACCTTGGCTACTTGACATTTTAAACATCTAAAAAGGTGACACTGTTCATTTGCATGTCAATTCCCATAATCCCTGGCTGCAGTGGAAGCACTGTATGCTAGAAGATAATGGTGAAAAGTAGCGTTGCAGACCTGTCTGAGACGTGATATTTTTATTTACTGTACGGTGAAGGGTTTGTGTCACTCTTTTACTCACCGTAACTTTTATAATGTGTGGTTGAAATATCGAATACAAATTATACTCCCTAAAGCCCCCATCATAATTGAACATACAAAATGAGCATTTACAAAAAGAAATGAACGAGAGAGGACAGGTTGTATAGTGTGCTGACCTGTGCAGTGCATGTTAGTAACCTTTAAAAAACAACTATGATTCTTAACATTTTACAATCAAAAATGGTATTGGTTGATTTATCTTAGAAGGTTTTGAACTGAACATCTCATTATGCAATCTCCAGCTGATTTGAATGTATTTGAATAAAGACCTTTTCCCTCTGCCCTTACATTCTGCAGTTACATATTATGTTACATGATGAAGTAAGAACTGATTTATACCATTTGTTTTTTAATTGATTCCAAGGGGAATATCTCATGGAATTTGCTGATTAGCGATACAGAACTTTAGACTCCCTTCTGTGTGTTCATGCAGTAGCTATTTTAGATGACAAAATGTAGTAGTTACGACGTATATATCTTATCATATATTACTTAGGGCACTGTTAGAGGCTAAATATATCTTTTTTATTTGCACAGTAAATGTTCTGGGAGTTATTTGGAAACATTTGTCGATCATCAAAGATATTCATGAACATGAAGTAAAAGGTGATTGTATGCTCATTTACATGTCATTACCCAGAATGCATAGCTGCACTGAAAGCACTGTACAGTATGCTGAGAGATAATGCTGAAAACAAGTAATATTTTTATTTGCAAGATATTCATATAAATTATACTGATCTTACTAAAACATAATAATAATCAAGTAATTTTTGCGAGCACTGCAAAAATATGTTTCTTCAAAATAATGACATGTCCAATGTATGGCCCACACTTCACCATACTGGAATTTAAATAGAATGCTTATAATTCTACAGCAAACATGCACAGTACATCTTTCCAAGTCTCTTTAGGTAAGCAAAGGCTGCTATAACCATATTAAAGACTTGTGATACTCCAGGATGATTGCTCATCCAAAGTGCTGAGTCCCTAAAGAAAGAACAACCGCATTAGACATGTCTATTCTAACAGTTATATTGATTTTTAGAAGAAAGCATTCACGCCACACAGATTCAAAAAGATCACACCAGTATAGGATTTAAAGCACACAACTTTCCTCTGCAATACTTTCCAAATTTGACATTAAAAAAAGTATATTTTGATAAATATGTAAATTTTATATAAAACTGCTATATATATATATATATATATATATATATATATATATATATATATATATATATATATATATATATATATATATATATATATTGTGACAGAAACCAGGGGATGGTAATAAATTCCATATATAGGGCTCCCAGGATAATGAACAGTTTCTATCCTGTTTGGCCTGGGAGTGCAGCCTTATAATACATGCACTCCATCCCACAGGTTGGCAAGCGCTGGAACTGAGGGATGAGAGATCCAGACCAGAGTTTGTCTGCTGCCTGATTTCTGTCACCTGTCATGCTAATTAGAAATCAGGTATGTAAGACTGATTTTTTGTTTGCTCTTCCCTCTCCCCAAGAGCCTGGAGGCTAGAAGGCTGCTGAACCACAGTGGGGAGAAGCCTCTTCCCCAAACAGGTTCAATCATTCTGTTCATTTGTCTAATACTGCAAAAGTACCTTGTTTTGTTGTTGGAAGTGGAAAAGCCACTTCCACCCTGAGTTAGGGAAATCTAAGTTAAGTTATCGCTCAGGTGAGCAGCTTTTGTTTTGATGTGTTTCTGTTATATGCACTGTGGCAGTCTCAGTGCCTGGGACTGAATAAACCAGGCATAGCCTGTTTAAAAGAACAGTACGTGACGCCTCATCATTTAACCTACCCTAAAAGACCGTGTTCTAACAGTCCCGGACAAACGGCGGAGCCCCGGAGTAAGCCGTTTGTCACATATGGTGGAGAATGCGGGCAGAACACTAAATGGTCTGTGGGTTAAAGAACTTTAACAAGATGGAAGATGTGGTGAGTGCGCTGGTACGCAATGTCGCTGTCCAGAAAGATGCGAATGAAACCCAGCAACAGCTGTTAATAGCCCAGCAAGAGACTAATGCAAACCAGCAACAGGTGAATGCAAACCAGCAAGAGACAAACCGCTTGCTGAGAGAGGAGCAACAACGGTTCGCTCAGGGCTTACAGCAGGAACTCGAGATCCTGAGGGGGACTATTAGTAACCTTCCACTGGCAGAGGCAGCCCCAGTTCCGAAAATGACCAGGGCAAGCCACTACCTTCAGAAGATGGGACCCTCGGATGATGTGGAAGCCTATCTTCTCACGTTTGAACGCACGGCACAGAGAGAGGGATGGCCAGAAGCTAAGTGGGCTGGTCTAATCGCACCCTTCCTAAGCGGCGAACCCCAGAAGACTTACTTTGATCTAGAGCCAGCCGAAGCTAATGTCTATGCAAAATTGAAGTTCGAGATCCTCGCCCGCCTCGGCGTAACCACGGCTGTTCGTGCCCAAAGGTTTCACGCATGGTCCTTCACGATGGATAAAGCCACCCGAAGCCAAATGTATGACCTCATCCACCTCGCCCAGAAGTGGCTATAGCCCGAGATCAACTCAGCAAGCCACATCGTGGAACGGTTGGTCATGGACCAGTTCTTGAGGAAACTTCCCTCTGCCTTACGCCGTTGGGTCAGTCGGAGTGACCCCCACAATGCGGATGAGCTTGTGGCCCTCGTAGAAAGGTACAATGCAGCAGAAGAGCACCCACAACCCACAGTCGGGGAGCAACCCCACTACCCGAGGTTCCAGGACTCTTCCAGAGACGGTAAAAGGGTACCGGGGTTAAGGGGCGCTGAAGAGCGGCGACCACCTTCACGCAGCACCAGCAACAGTGTCTCGCACACTAAGGGCAATAGCCAACATGGGGAGCCGGGAAAAGGCTCTAAGTGGGACACAGACTATGTACCTAAATGTGTAAAT
This sequence comes from Ascaphus truei, assembly GCF_040206685.1. NCBI lineage: Eukaryota > Metazoa > Chordata > Amphibia > Anura > Ascaphidae > Ascaphus > Ascaphus truei. The sequence goes on along the minus strand of NC_134484.1, from coordinate 428,005,959 downwards.
TGTCATGAGAGGGGCCACACAGCAAAAATCTGCCCACTAAATGATGAACCCATGCAATGCAACAGCGTGGAACCTTATTCGCTGTGGTCCCAATGTATGGGCCCTAGCCCAGAGGACCCCTTGAATAACCATCTGTGGGCATTTGTAAAGGTTAATGGTAAGAGGGTTCGGGCACTTCTTGACTCTGGGAGCATGGTCACACTAGTGTCCGAATACCTGTTGCCCATTAAGAAGAAACAGGTAAACAGTTCATAAAGAGTGGCAATTTGTTGTAAACATGGGGATAATCATGAATATTCCACTGCTGATGTTTTCTTTGAAACAGAGTTTGGTTCATTAGATTTCAAGGTGGGTATTGTACCCAAACTGGCACATGATGTGTTAATAGGGACCGACTTTCCCCATTTTCTAAAAATGTGGTCCCCCGCTCAGAATAGCGCCCAGAGTTCAATAGCGGACCCTAACGAAGTATTAGAAGAAACAAATCCTTTCCCTTTTTCAGAAATGGATGTTGACGAGGGCCCAAATAAGAAGGGGGAAAAGGAGGAGTGCTGTAAAATTCCCTTCCCCATCACTACTTTGGTAGGGAATACCCCAAATAAAGATGTTGATCAGACACTTACCACCCCAGAACCGGATAAGACCCTCGCTGACCTAGAGGTCAGTCCTGGGAGTTTTAAGAAGGCCCAGTGGGAGGACCCCACATTAGCGGTAGCAAGGGGAAATATACGGGACCAGAATAGTACTCCTGGCCAACCAGATAGGTCACTTGCTTACCCCTACTTTGAGGTAGAGAACGACCTAGTATATCGGGTTGATAAAAGGAAATCAGTTACAACTAAACAATTGTTGGTACCACGGACATTCCGTAATGTAGTATTACACCTCGCACATAGTCATCCATTGGGGGGACACCTAGGGGCGGAAAAGACAAAAGAAAAGGTTCTCCGAAGCTTCTATTGGCCTGGGGTTCTGGTAGAAATTACGAATTATTGCTCCTCATGCCCAGAATATCAGATCACCGCCCCGTTCAAAGCGTACCGCAGCCGATTGGTACCCCTTCCCATAATAGAGGTACCATTCGACCGGATTGCTATGGATCTAGTAGGACCCCTAATAAAGTCTGCTAGGGAACATCAGCATATATTGGTAATATTAGATTATGCCACCCGATATCCGGAGGCAGTTCCCCTACGTAGCACCTCTGCTAAAAACATAGCAAAAGAGTTAGTAGTTCTGTTTTCCCGGGTCGGAATTCCTAAAGAGATTTTATCTGACCAGGGAACACCATTTATGTCCCAAGTAACAAAAGAAAAAATATAGGGTATGCCCCCAGTGTATCGAGGCTACTAACCAGGCACTATGGAGTATGACTCTTGATAGAAGATTGACACCAGTGTAATAATGAATAAATAGATAAGGACGCCTCCGATACTACCTCAGGGAGTGGGGCACTGGAAAACCGGATAGAAATACGAGGGGACACCACCAAAGGGGGCGCCCCCAAGTAGATCACGGCCCGGCTACCAAAACAGCCTCACCTGTCTCCCAGTGTACCGCGTGGAGGTCCTCTGAAAACCGTTCCTGTTTGCACCGGGAAAAGTCCTCTGGCAGCTTGCTCTGGCAGCTTGTGTCCCGCTGCTACTGGTGTCTGCGTGCTCCAGCCGGAAATGACATCACACGTGAAGAAAAAGTTAGGTAGCTCCGTGGTTCACAGCACCCTCCACAGCCAAGGTATGTATATAAAAAACTTTATTGACAACTAGCAGCAAACATCAGCATGATCACTCTTACGCGTTTCGTCCAGACATGTCTGGACGAAACGCGTAAGAGTGATCATGCTGATGTTTGCTGCTAGTTGTCAATAAAGTTTTTTATATACATACCTTGGCTGTGGAGGGTGCTGTGAACCACGGAGCTACCTAACTTTTTCTCCAAGTAACAAAAGAGCTATGTAAACTCCTAAAAATCAAGCATCTCAGAACCTCAGTCTATCATCCACAAACAGATGGTTTAGTGGAAAGGTTCAATAAAACCAAAAAAAGCATGTTACGACGGGCGGTCGATAAAGATGGGAAAAACTGGGATTGTTTTTTACCGTACCTGTTATTTGCCATTAGGGAAGTTCCCCAATCATCCACAGGTTTCTCCCCGTTTGAACTATTGTATGGCCGACACCCAAGGGGCTTACTGGATATAGCCAAAGGGACTTGGGAACACGCGGTTACCCCTTACAGAAGTGTAATAGAGCATATTGCCCAGATGCAGGACCGCATTGCTGCAGTCCTACCCATAGTGAGGGAACACATGGAGAAAGCTCAAGAAGCACAAAGGAATACGTATAATAAGGGTGCTAGGGTCAGAATTTTTTTTCCAGGTGATAGGGTACTAGTTCTGGTTCCCACCGTGGAGAGTAAATTCCTTGCTAAATGGCATGGGCCATATGAGGTCTTGGAAAGAGTGAGAGAAGTAAATTATAAGGTAAGACAGCCAGGTAGGAGGAAACCTGAGCAAATTTACCATATAAACCTACTCAAGCCCTGGAAAGATAGAGAAGTCTTGTTAACCCTAGTACCCCCAGGTCCGTCAGAGAATCAAGAAACTGACCCAGAGGTTAGCATAGCTGAAACCCTGTCCGTTCATCTGAAACGAGAGGTTCAGAATTTAGTGAGAAGAAACAAAGAAATCTTCTCTACACAGCCAGGTAGAACTAGCGTAATTGAACATGACCTAGTCTCTGAACCGGGGGTCCGAGTTAACCTTAAACCGTACCGAATCCCAGAGGCCAAAAGAGAGGCAATAAGTTTAGAGGTTAAAAAAATGCTAAAACTAGGCGTAATTGAGGAATCCCAAAGTGGGTGGAACAGCCCTATAGTCTTAGTCCCAAAGCCAGATGGTACAACAAGGTTTTGTAATGACTACCGGAAACTAAACGCGGTGTCAAAATTTGATACTTATCCTATGCCCAGGGTAGATGAACTTGTAGAGAGACTGGGCAAAGCCCGATATCTCACAACCCTAGACCTAACAAAAGGGTACTGGCAGGTTCCCCTCACAGAAAGGGCAAAAGAAAAGACAGCCTTCTCAACCCCAGACGGCCTCTTTCAGTATAAGGTGCTGCCTTTTGGCTTGCATGGAGCTCCCGCCACATTCCAAAGAATGATGGATAAAATTTTAAAACCACATGCTCGGTACGCTGCCGCCTACCTGGATGATGTGGTAATCCATAGTGAAGATTGGCAATCCCACCTTCCAAAGGTCCAAGCTGTGCTCGACGCAGTTCAGTCTGCTGGACTAACTGCTAACCCTGCTAAATGCACTATTGGTCTGGAGGAGGCCAAGTATCTGGGGAATTCTATTAGCAGAGGTTTACTCAAACCCCAAACACTCAAAGTGGAGGCGATACAAAATTGGCCAAGGCCAGTTACAAAAAAACAAGCAAGGACCTTTTTGGGGTTAATTGGGTACTATAGAAGGTTTATTCCCAATTTTGCAACTAAGGCAACCCCACTAACCGACCTCACAAAAGCAAGAGGACCGCTAATGGTAAAGTGGTCCCCCGAAACCGAACAGGCCTATAGAAGCCTGAAAGAAGCTCTCTGTGCCCAACCAGTGTTGGTCACACCTGACTTCTCCAAAGAGTTCGTAGTCCAAACCGACGCATCTGAGGTAGGGCTGGGGGCGGTACTCTCCCAGGAGTCTCAAGGTGAGGAGAACCCCATCCTTTATTTAAGTAGGAAACTAAATCCCCAGGAGAAAAATTACTCCATAGTAGAGAAAGAGTGTCTCGCAATAAAGTGGGCTGTAGAGACGCTCAAATACTACCTGTTGGGGAGAAAATTCCGATTGGTCACAGATCATGCACCCCTTACCTGGATGTGTCAAAACAGGGAAAAGAATGCTAGAGTGACCAGGTGGTTCCTAAGCCTACAGCCCTTTAAATTTTCTGTGGAACACAGGTCAGGGCACAAACATGGCAATGCTGACGGGTTGTCAAGGATGCACTCCCTAATATCCATGGTCGCTCATCCCTCGAGGTCTGAGCTGGGGGGGAGGATATGTGACAGAAACCAGGGGATAGTAATAAATTCCATATATAGGGCTCCCAGGATAATGAAAAGTTTCTATCCTGTTTGGCCTGGGAGTGCAGCCTTATAATACATGCACTCTATCCCACAGTTTGGCAAGCGCTGGAACTGAGGGATGAGAGATCCAGACCAGAGTTTGTCTGCTGCCTGATTTCTGTCACCTGTCATGCTAATTAGAAATCAGGTATGTAAGACTGATTTCCTGTTTGCTCTTCCCTCTCCCCAAGAGCCTGGAGGCTGGAAGGCTGCTGAACCACAGTGGGGAGAAGCCTCTTCCCCAAACAGGTTCAATCATTCTGTTCATTTGTCTAAGACTGCAAAAGTACCTTGTTTTGTTGTTGGAAGTGGAAAAGCCACTTCCACCCTGAGTTAGGGAAATCTAAGTTAAGTTATCGCTCAGGTGAGCAGCTTTTGTTTTGATGTGTTTCTGTTATATGCACTGTGGCAGTCTCAGTGCCTGGGACTGAATAAACCAGGCATAGCCTGTTTAAAGGAACAGTGCGTGACGCCTCATCATTTAACCTACCCTAAAAGACCGTGTTCTAACAGTCCCGGACAAACGGCGGAGCCCCGGAGTAAGCCGTTTGTCACAATATATATAGCAGTTTATATAAAAAAGGTATAAAAAAGTATATTTTTATAAATATGTAAATTTTATATAAAACTGCGCTCTCTTTCTCTCTCGCTCTCGCTAGCACAGGATACTCAGCATCTCGATGCACAGCGTGTGCCTCCGTTTCAATCTCCAACGCTAATTAGCTTTGTCATAGAATCCAGTTTCCTGACAGCTACAGAGTGATCCGCGCTACGGTGACAGTGATTGCACGTATGTTGTGCTTGTACCACCTCGTGAAATGGAGGAGATATTTCCCAACCAGTGACAATATCACTCCCTGAATGTGCAGGCGGTGTGTGATGTGCACCTGTGCATTCTGAATGTGGTAGTGGGCTTTCCAGGGTCATGTCATGACTCACACATACTGCATCAGTCCTGTGTTTTGAGGATTTTGAGGCAGGAAGAATGACGAGTGGCTAGCTATTAGGTTAGGGTTACATAATTAAGTAAAGTGACCGTATAATGCAATGCATTGCAGGCCCCTCTGGCAGTGCTACTTGTAAGTAGCAACAGCATAATGTTTGTGTTCATTTTGATTATTGTGTTCATTTTGATGCAGGCTATGGATGCAGGTTTTGGCTTCTCACTCCAGTGGCAAATGCAGATACTCCTGCACAGCAAAATTATAACGAGGCACATAAATCCACACACTGTGTAATTGAGTCGATATTTGTCAAAGTATTAAAGTTGTTTCAGGATGTCAGGCCGTGTGCTACAGTGTTCTCCTGAGAATGTTTCTGATATTGTAGTGGCTTGCTGCATTCTCCATACTATAGCAATCACTCAAAACATTCCAGATGACATTGATTTAGATGTTAACGATGACCCTCCATGTGTGTCTGCTAGTGTTTAGAACAACGCTGAGTTTGAACCAAGTCCGTGCGCAGTTCATTAGCGATTATTTTGAATGTAAGTATTGTATGTAATGAAATTGGCAGCAGGGTTCCAAAATAAAGGTGAAGTCCTGACCTGCTGCCCATTCTCATCAGTATTACTGTGGGCAACCAGATGTTGGGTACAGGGGTGAGGTCTAAGTAATTTATAAATGCAAATGCTTCGAAATCAGTGATACAGTACTGTTTAGGAGATTGTGGACACTCAGGAGTTAACCTGCACTATATCTGCCAAGGGACTTTTAATCAGTCTATTTGTGTTTATACTAGGCATTCTGGCCTGGTAAAGGGAGCCAATTGTATTGGCATGAAGCCTCATGTTATCTGTATGTTTTGGAAGGTACACATTGTTGGGAATTTAAGGGGAAGTCGACCATCTGATGAGAGACCTCACATCCTGAAGCTGGAGTTTTGTACTGTCCCAACAGCATGGCGCCAAACAAAGCAGTGTACCTGGGTCATGAACTAGCTAGATATAGCTGATAAGGGGCCTTGTCCACACTCACGGAAGCCAGTTTTAAATGTCCGTTCCCTCCGTGACACTTCCTATGGACATGTTTTAAGGCTGTAGCCACGTCCCCATTATCTGATTGGCCCGTTTTAGTCACCCACCTCACTCCTGATTGGTTGATTTTAAAGAGACATGCCTGAGACCACCCCTTTCATGATTTTTAATGGGACCAGGGAGGATATACATGAACGGGAGTTCCAGAACTTCGGCAGATGATATATATCACAGAAACATGTAATAGAAAATATCAAAAATAATTTTTTATAGTTTCTATTACATGATTGCTTTATCATGATTCATTTCTGCATATTTTTTTAGGGTTCTGTTTTCTTTGTGTGATTAATATTATTTTCCCATAGCATGCCAAACCTGGGTATTTTTTACAGGTACTTATTTGGCTATAGATGTTATTCATTTCATAGTGTTGATTGTAGTGTCTGCCTTTTTTTTTTTAACTTAAGTTTTTATTAGTTTTTTCCAACAATTGTGGGGGCAGTGTCTGCCTTTTGATTAATAATATATATATATATATATATCCCCAAACGTTCCACCACATAAATTAGGGAGACATGCCTGTGCTGAAAAAGAAGCACACCTGAGGCTTGGAGATGCACTTTGAATGGTGCTTTATGGTTGCATGAGGATGGGCTTGTCCTGAATTGGTGTTTGGCGGAGCTGGGTTGGGTTAGTTGAGGGTAAGTTCCAATTCCTTTAGGTTTGGGGTGGCAAGGTGGTGTCTTTGCAAGGAGGCTATTATGTGTGTGGAGAGATGGTCTTCAGCAAGATTCAAGAGTTATGTAAGGCCGTGTGTGAATTAGTGTAATTGATTTATTATTTATTATAGGTTCCAGGTGGGGACATGGATTTGTGGTGACTCCGAAGTTCACTGCACGGCACGAAGAGCGAAGAGAAGGCCGGGTAAAACAGTTGAGGTTTAAGTGGGAAGTTATTAAGTTGCTGTGGTTTGGGAAGCACGGCGTGAGGACGTCGCCGCGCTTGCCTTGTCTTGTCTAAGATGTTAGTCTTGCATGTGGGAGAAAATTACCTGATGGAGGTGCAATCTTTGGACATAATTAGGATGATGCAGAGGGACTTAGTGTGGGTATTGGCAGATTCAAGCAACCCCTTCTTGGTGTGGTCTGAGATAGCTACCAGGGGGGCTTGGAGTATGAAGGCAATTGAGTGAGCCAGTAGGATGGTGAATAGAGCAATGGGGGGGTTTGTGATGGAGCTGGGGAATGTAATGGTGAGACACTTGGATTTGGATCATAGGCAGACAAGCCTGTTTAGAAGTGATGAGGTCCATATGTCGGATATAGGGAATTACATATTTGACATGAGACTGTAGTTGGGTTTGGAGAAGGGGGCTTATTTGGTCAGAGCTGCAAAGGTAGTTTAAGTGAGTTAAATGCACTTCCTGATGGCGGGAAGCATAATATTGGCTTGTTAAGGTTATCTGAAGTACAGTTCAACCATCACAACACAAATTATGACAACATTACATCAAGGAACACTGAATTGCAAACAAAATCTAGCTAGATCTTTTCTCTTTGGTATGGTAGCAAATATTTGTGTAATTTTACAATGTTACTGTTACACTGATTGCTAATATGTATGCAATATAATGGTGACATCGTTGTTACAAGCCCTTTTTTTGATTCATTTCCATCTTTTCAACCTTGACACTGTTTGATCATACCTGCATGTTGGCCTTTGCTCTCTCTGATGTCTCTGATTTGTCTAGATGTCTATACCCCTAGACACATCAGAGATGCCAAGATCATACAGTATGCTGAGCCATCTGTAAATCACAAAAACAAAACACCTAAACATTTATTCTATTACTTACTTTCAAACAGACTACTTTAAGAATTGGTGATACAGACTCCAGTGCAGGAGTATTTTAGGAGATACCACAAGGAATGCTTTGATCTTATGACCATTCAACCAAACACTTCATTTGTTGCATGACATGTCACCCTATGGGTTAAAAAAGATTCAGTTTGAATTTATGCTAAATATGCACTACAAAAAATATACAGTACTTTAAGATCTTCACTACAGCATAGTTCCCGACGCATAAAATGTATACACAGTAAAAAAATAACATTTTCTATAATGAGCAATAAATTACAGAATTATTGGCAAAATCTTTTCTACAATGAAATTAGATAATAGCATAACAAATACAGGTAGAGATCACCAATGCACAACAAAATAAAAAAGAAAAAAGTATAATAAAAAGAAAAACATTAAATGTTTGGATCAAACAAATAGGTATTTTGAAACCGTTCATTTCAAAGGTTTGCATAGGCCCTATGCACCATGCTGACCCCCTATGCACCATGCTGACCCCCTATGCACCATGCTGACCCCCTGTGACTCCTGAAGAAGAGGTGGGTGGACCATTCTAACCATTTCCCGGAATTCCGTGGATTGTTTTAACCAAAAACTGTCTGCAAGTTGTACTAAAAAAGCAGAGTGGATTCCCTCTAATCCATAATTTAATACGATCTGGGAGGATTTTTAAGCATCCAAACTCGTTTTCATATTGAATTCGAAATCCATTGCAGGATTGTTAAAAATCTGCACTCAGACTACTCTGGGGAGAGACAGAGGCATTCAAACCTCCCTTCAAATATATTAGGGAGACATGCCTGTGCTAAAAAAGGGGTACACGTGGGGTACCTGGCTGAGCGATATGCTAAGACTATGCGAGGCATATTTAAATGTATCATCCCAAACTTTCTAAAAGGTTCACAATACCAACTAAGCCTGAAGCACAAACCTAATGACTGAAATGGTGTCAGACCCAACAGAACTGGAACCCACAACCACTGCTTTTTTAGGCAACTAAACTGTCAACCAGGAAGTGAAAGGAAGCCTGTGGGTGGGAGCTACCAGAGGTATGAGCACTTTGGTGCTACATGACATATACTCAAAGGTGGCTATTGTATAACAGAGCATGGACAAAAATATTCACTGTGCCATCTACCAGACATATACTGAATTGAAATACTTTATTTTAAAACAAATAAAACTCTACAAACTGCAGGAAGTGATTCCACTGGATTCCCACGGCTCACAAAGTGTTATTGGGTTGACAAGTCAAAGGAACATTATGAAGAATTAGGTATGATATCAGAACCAGCAGGATCCTAAATTGAACCCACATAACCTCTGTTATTCAGGACAACAGCTCTAGCAGTGTGAGCTAAACCAGCTGATGGCTAGCACCATTGTCACAGCATACTTTGTTTTGAGCTCTATTTATCATTGAGTGCCCATACCTGTACAAAGAACTGAGATCCGTGTTCTGAGATAGAGGAGTATATCTAATAAACAGTCTTCTGCCATGAGATACCTTCTGGTGGGACCATACAGTCCATTTATTTGAGTACTCTAATGTATTCCAGCACTGAAGTTTCCATATTGCAGAACACTTCTGAGTAAATATAGCCCACTGTATTTATCCTTTATAAGATTTAAAGTACTAACACCAGTCACAAGCTCACTTTGGTATATTACTTTCTCTCTGCATCTGCTTCATTTATTGTGCACCGCCGTGTTTTTACTTGTGTGTGTCAGAAAACATGTGTTTTATTTCATCTCACCTGGCCTCAGAAACGCATAGCCCTAAGTTCATATTATTATGTTGTTCTTGAAGTCCTTTCAATGTTACAATCAACAAAACAGATATCCCTTGGATGTACAGTATGCTAGTAGTAGGCAGTGGGACACTGTTATCATCAGCTGATTTATCTCACACTGCTAGACCTGTGGCCTAGCAAAGTGGTGGTTGTGGGTTATAGTCCTGTTGGGTCGGACACCATTCCAGTCATTAGGTTGGTGCCTTAGGCTTATCAACTTTATATGATTGGTATGGAAATCCTTTTAGGAAGTGTGGGATGGGCCTCATTTAAATATACTTTGCATAGCATTAGCATACCGCGTACCGCCTCTCTCCTTTCACTACATATGGTGTTTTATCGTTTGCTATTAAGATAAACCAAGTAACATGTTTTGAGTATTTGACAATACAACATTTGTAGTTGTGCAAAAGAGACACTGCAACTACAAGTTATTTCTTAAAAATGCATGACAGCTAAGCAGTTATATTTACAGGTTGTGTATTTTTTATGTTGCAACCAAGATACTTACCAGGAACGTTACCGGTATTATTTCCTCATTTTTAAAGGTGATTTCAATGACCATCCAATAGGAACAACAAAATGTGTGCCCATCGCACACAAAATAAACATTGTTACTTCAACGTATGCATAATGATTCTTCTATTTATTCAGCAGAAGACATGGAAGCACAATGTTTCGGTGGTCAACGTGCCCTTCGTCAGGTGTAAAAAAGGGATATAACCCTAATACACACATACTACTCATCCCCTTCTAGTAGTGAGATCCAATCATCATTAGACTCTGTAATGATAAGAATTATCGTTACATTTTAAAGTACGTTTTTAACATGCTGGTAGTAAATGTATGAGGTGACATTTTCATACCAACATATATGTGATCTATATTATACAGTATAAGATTCTAAATAGACATGGGATCACAATTGTACACCTTTTCTTTGTAATTACCTCTAATTGACCCCCGCTGGGGGGGGGGGGGTTTATTAAGTCAGACACTGACCTGTAATGTGACTCCCTGATGAAGCACAGAGCTGTGCGAAACATGTCGCGGTTACAGCACTGCTGATCGTGTTCAGTGCCTGACGTAGCTCTCTGAGATACGTCCCTATTCTTCATGCCGGGAATCCCCACTGCGGACACAACAAGGCAGTGCCGGATCAACGGAATTTACTATAGAAAATCTGTCCCAGTCGCACAGTGCCGGACTTTCCTAGCGTCCAACCAGCCAGGTGAACAGTGAACTTATCTGATCTGCTTACGGCACGATATCTTAATTGTAAGTTTTCACACTTCAGAATATCTATTTTAATACACATTTATACTTACCTCCGGTGCAGGGTTTTCTCTTTCTTCTTGTCCTCAGAGATTCTCTTCAGTGGAACTTGGAGGAGCTGGAAGGCCTCCCACACAGTAGCTGCAAGGAGCTTAAGTTACTTTTACTCTGCTGTTAACCATCTGGAAGCACGAGCGCAGACAGCCCCTTGCTTCAGTAATGGTATATACAATAACGAAAAAATGGGCAGAGTACGGCGCACCACAGGTAAGTAATGAGGAGAGAGGGTGACTTCCATAACAGTATATTTATTTGGTCATGAGTAAAACGGAGGTACACGGAACCACCTACGCGTTTAGCGTCCAAGCGCTTTACCAAGCAACACAATAATACTGCACACATAAGACCATGATATTTATTCAATACCATGATATTCATTTAGAATCAACATATTTCACTTAGGTTATTGAGATCTCCACCTCCCCTCCTTATCATATATAATGAAATTACATAATATTCACGTTATTCTTGATGTATAATTGGCAAACAAAATAAAATTGTAGTTCTGGTCCATTTCAGTCTCTATGGACCATGCAGGAAGCAGGTATGTATGTATGGTATGGTATGTATGTATCTATGCATATCTTTATTTATATAGCGCCATTAATGTACATACACAGCAGTAATAGACATGACAATCATAGAAATAACAAATAATACAAGTAACACATAATGGGACATTTAGGAAATGGAGTCCCTTCTCCGAAGAGCTTACAATCTAATTTATATAGTCTGTCTACTGCAACCTTATACTGAAAAAGATATGATTAAATATTTTCAAGTCACTTCTATTTTTTCTTAGTACAGAAAAGTAAAACCTGTCGTTTTTGAGCTACCGAACTGGAAAAATAGGTGAATAGTATTATGCAAAAACTGTGAGACTGGCAATGTTGCAAAAATGTTTCTTATTGCCTTTACTGTTTTGTTTTTTAGTAATCCAAAGACCGTATCGTTGTACTAAGGAATTTGGCTACACTTCAGGAGACAACATGGAAAGTGTCTACATGGAGCAAAGTATGAATCTGAATTAGATGTAGTATTTTCTATCTGTCTTAGCAGTTACATTTAAGAGATAAATTAAAGGGATATGGTAGCGGTTTAATACATGTATAGCTTTGGCCTTTCTCTTCCCCGCCACATTCTTGGCCAATTCTACTAAGCAGTTCTATTTCATAAAACACTATGCAGCCCATTGAAATGAATGGGCCATAAGGTGTATTATGAAATAGCACCTCACAGTAATTATCAACCATTATGCATTGCAGCATGAATGAGGTTTATACAAAGGATAGCAGGGTGCCAGAGAAGGAAAAGGGAGGGATAGCGCTTTCAATTTTTCTAGCTTGTAATAAGGCTGAGAAATTTCAAGTTATTTCTATGCAGAGATCCAGCTAATTAACGCACATGCAGTCCCTGCAAGCTCAAGCTTTAATTGGCAGGTCCTGCTATATACTTGGGATGACCAGTCTATTGAGAGACTTCTTTTTCCAGTAGAGAGGTAAAGAGAACATCTGCTTGCAGTGTAGGACCTTGAGAAAATAATTAACCTTCACGTGGTTGAAAGCTTATAATGCTTTGGCCAAAGGATTGACTAATGACCCCAAGTTATGAGAAGAATAACAGACAGTTTTGAACTTAATCATTTGTCATGTTGGATGTAGCACTGGGGCATTTTTTGTCTTTCGTTGGATCCAGCTAATTAACCTGATGCAGAAGAGCAGATGGGAAGCCTGGATTATAAGGTCTCCTCCTAGACAACAAACTCTTTACCGTTCAATTTTTCAGTTTATTAAAACATCAATAAATCTAGAAATGTCTGCGTAAGTTTCCAAAGCAGGTGTATATTGATCCTTCACCGTTCGCATTTAGTGTGGGAAATCAGCAACATTCACAAAAATGGGCCTGAACTGTACTGAGAGAAAGGGATTTTTTTGTGAATGTCACCTGCCATCACTTTCACAACATATAAACAGTTTGTGACCTCACCAGGAGTGCTAGCATGTGTGAATACTTTCGCAATTACGTAAAGATCCTGAAAAATGTGCAAAATAATTTTGCAGGCCGAACTCAGGCGCATTTGTACATCTATTAATGTGACATACAGTACCCAGGTTCTGTAAACCTAATATATTCATGTCAAATATATGCATCACGTTCGTTATATGTGATGCCAATAATATGGGAGAAAACATTTGTACACATACACTGCATGCCACAGAATGTCCATGATAATTCTGAGTTTTTGAGTGCACAGCTTTTTGTGACCGGACTGATGTTTGGCTCCATTTTTTCACAATGGAAGATGCACTATTGGGTGTATCGACGAAGAAACCAGTACTTTGGTAAATAATTGGTGCAAGACTGGGAAAAACATTGCTAAATGTTTTCTTAAAACTCTCACCACCAAATTATGTAAAATAAACAAATTAAAAATATTACACTCTGAGCTATAATCAGTGGTCCAAAGTGACACTGTTTTGTATCATTATACTTCATGAGTCAAACCGATGTCTAGTTTCACACTTATTATACCACCTGGAACAAATTGATATCAATACACACTCCATTGTAGCAAATAGGGAAAACTGGTACCTATTCAGTGATCTGCATTACTAACTGGGAAAATGCTTATTACAGACCGAGAAAGACCAATTAGAGAACAGTTTGCGTCTCTAATTAAGAGGATATTCTGACAAAATAATTGTTGCGATAACTTTTTTCTGCAAAATTAAATCACATTAGGAAATGAGTCGTCACGGTTCCCTGACTCACAGCAGTCAATTTTATTTTTTATTTTTATTACTGTAAGTCTCCCACTTTTTAATATTATCAGTGCATCGCAAATGACACCATTACTTTTAAGTGAGACTAAATTACTATGTAGATACCAGAAAGGATTTTTTAAAAATTTTGTAAAGCAATTAATAAGAGATAAACTCTAGGCAGCACAATCCTCTGTTCTGTCATCTACTGCAGGGGTGCGCAAACTGGGGGGCGCAAGATTATTTAGGGGGGGCACAGGCTGCGTGCGGGGAAACCTGGGAGCGGGCAGAGCTGTGCACGGGCGGCCAGAAGCTCCGTGCTGAGGCTGCTTCTCTTCTCTGTCTTGCAGAGGGGGCGGGGCCTTGCTGCGGGGCCTTCCCTGCACACAGACAAACCCTCCTCCTATCTGTTACCCGCCCGTTTTTAGCAGCACATGGGGGGGACCTGAAAAGGCTTATTTACTCCCTCACCCCCTCCCCAGGTGTGTGTGTGTGTGTGGGGGGGGGGGGGTGATTGAGTGTGTGTGTGGGGGGAGGGGGTGATTGAGTGTGTGTGTGTGGGGTGATTGAGTGTGTGTGTGGTGAGTGTGTGTGTGGTGAGTGAGTGTGTGTGTGTGTGATGATTGAGTGTGTGTGTGTTTGGTGATTGAGTGAGTGTGTGTGGGGATTGAGTGTGTGTGTGTGGTGATTGAGTGTGTGTGTTGGTTGTGATTGAGTGTGTGTGGGTGTTGTGATTGAGTGGGTGTTGTGTGTGTTGCTTGTGATTGAGTTTTGGTTGCGTGTGTGGATGTTGTGATTGAATGCAGCAGTGCACAAACTGGGGGAGGGCGCAAGATTATTTATGCGGGGCCCGTGTGGCAAAACCTGGGCGCGCAGGCGAAAAACGTGTGCATGGGCGGCCAAGATGATGTGTGCAGGCGGCTGAACAGGATAGTGCAGGTGACGGCCACGTGATTCGGAGGTACGGGGGAGGAGCACGTCCGAGCGCTGTGATGTCAAACGCCTCTCCTTCCGCTGGCAACCTGCTTCGCTGCGATCCTCTGCAAGTGAAAGGGTAGGCTGCACTTATATCAATCATACTATGAATGTATAGAAATAATAAAAAAAAGTGTAAACACTTCCCCGCTCGTGCTTGCAAAATTATGCAGGACACCCTGTGCTCATGCTTGGAGAGTTGGTGATGTCACCGCTCTCAGCGGCAGCATGGACGCAGCCTAATTTTGCAAGAGCGAGCTGTTGAAGTATGTAAGTATTTAGGCTGCGCTTATAGTGCCGGTGATGCGACGTCGCCCAAAAACAAATGCATTGTCGCCGCCGCCGCCACGTGCGCTTATAGTAAGCGTGACGGGGCGACGCGATTTTTTTGAAGCAGGCAATATTGGATTTTTCTGGGGCTGTCCCCTCATGTGACAGCCCTTGAATCAATCAATGGCCTGGTCGCCTGCGCCGCAAAGCGAAATACAACTTTCGCTAGCGGTGACATTACGCGTCTCCCTCTCGGGCACTGTAAGCGTGGCCTTAGACATATTTGTATTTACATTGTATACCGTTTAATAAAGTTTTTTTTTTTCATGTGATTTTGATTACATCAGGCAGGGGGGGCCCGAGAAATTTCATGGATAAAAAGGGGGGCTCGGCATAAAAAGTTTGCTCACCCCTGATTCTTCTGCATAGTTAACCTGTAAGCATACAAAGGATATTAACATATATCTTAGTAGGACATTGGGATATCGGGGTGCACATATGTACAGAGGCTTGTTTGGATGCAAAACGATCCTGCATGTCAGCACTCACGGAATGCATCACCTTTGAGATATGCAAATCTAACTAATTTGCATATCCACATTAACATATTCCCCAGGTATCTCAGATGTGCTCCTTTTTGTGCACAGTCGTACAGGTGTTGTATAAACATGTGTTTTTTGTGGTCAAAACAAGGTCTTCTGTATACTCCGGGATCCTATAACTATAGAATGAGTGTCCTGTAATTAAGTTATACCTTATAGAATAAGGTTTTTGGCTATGATCAAGTGTAGTGTCCTGTGAAGAACAGATATAATGGAATGCACTTGCTCCCCTGGCCTGGTCGAGTGGCGGACATGAGAGTCCAAGTATCTTATTTTGACTTCCCAGTTCTTGTCAATACGAAGCCACAACATCGGGTGGTGATGCACATGGTAGCTCTCCCAATTACTGCTGTACATTATTGAGCACCGTTGCACCTGCACAGAATATTTTTGCACAACTCTCTATGCGCTTTCCACTGAGCACCTCCCTGGCCTTCTGGTGGCATTGCACAGATTATTATTTTTTAACCTGCCCAGCCTTCTGGTACGGGGATGCACTTGTGCACATTTTGTTATTTTTGAGCACTTCTGCACTGAATTGCACAGCACACTGGAGCACTCATGCCATGGACTATGTTTTGTTTTGGTGTTGGGTTATTAGTCACCTATCTTTCCGCGGAGAGAGCAGGACTATGTGTTGGGTGTGTTTGCCCCTCTCTCTCACGAGAGAAAAATACCACATTAGGGTGAGTAGACCTTCCAGCTGAACACCCTTCAGACTTGGACCCTTTTGTCAGACCTTTTGGCCAAGAACGGAACAGAAAGAGGATGGTGGAATCTGCTGAGGAAGACGTCCATTAGTAACGCCAGTGCCCTTTTTCTTAAAGAGATACTGAAAAGCTTAAGAACGGGCCTGATCTTCAGAGAAGAGAGAGGGTAGTTTGTAAAAACAAACAGCACAGCGTCTCAAAAACCTTAATGCTGTGTGTAAATTACAAGCGACAGAGAAGCCCAATGCCACATCCAATATGACAAAAATACACAGTAAAATACTTATATATTCTCTTGAAAAAGGGTAATTTAGTTTAACCATTTGGCCAAAGCATTTTAAGCCTGCGAGCCACGACAAGGCAGACCCAGTTCGCAGGTCCTAACACTACCAGATAAAATACTAATATACCTCTAGTAGGATTAAAATTCTCATTTATCTCTATTAGGAAGGAGAAAGACCACATTGGATCTATATCCAGTAGAATGAAATGTGTGTAAATGAAAACACTTGTGTAAATGAAACACTTGCACAACATTGCAATAATGCCTTAGTCTTGAGGCTAATAAATTGATCTTCAGAGAAGCAGTCACAAGTGAAGAGCATCTGGCACCACATCGTGGACGTGAGCATGGATCAGAAGTGGGACACCTCACGGCTTTCACAAAAAATATATGCATTAAAGAAAACGACAATGAACATACCGAGGTCTGTTCTGACCATCTCTCAGCCTTTTCCAGCATTATACAAAATACAGAATTAACTCCTTTATCTGACCAAACAATTTATAACTGAAGAGGCTCTGAACCAAGGCAAATCTTCTGTAGTAACCCTAATTATAGCAATATATAAGAGGGGTGTGTTATCTGTTAACAGAAGCTAAATAATGTCGTCATTATTTACTAAGCAGAGCTACTCCAAAAGGCAGCTTTCAGCAAGGCTTTGTTTATATTCAAGTGAATGTGGTCATCAAGTGTTTTCCAACATGAAAGGTATGTAGCACTTCTTATCCATATGTATAATTGGATTTACTCCTTTGCATTAATAAGACCTAATCTTTGCTTGTCAAAAGTATTTCAGTAGACTTCATTGCATTGGGTATTTATTTGTTACCTCTCTACCAAGACAGCTCCTGCCACCACATATCACCTCAACAATTTAAGCCACAGTCATGGCACACATACTTTACCCCTACTTCCAAAAGTGCTCACACAGCTGAACATTTCTTGAGGAAATCAAGCTCTAAAGCTAATTTCCTCCACTATAAATGAATACTCTCCTCCTATAATACTGCCCTTTTCCTCGCCAAGCAAACCTACTTTCCCTCACTCATACTACTTCTGTCCTCTAACCCTCAACGCATATTCACCACTTTCCTTTCTCCACTCAACTGCACCTACAATAAACCCCACTCATGGGGCCCTCATGGCCCAAGACCTTGCCACCTACATCACAAATAAGATGGAGTTCATCAGGCTTTAAATCCCTTAATCTCAAGTGCCACATGCACCACTTTCCTCCCTTCTCACACCTAAATCCATCCACAGTTCATTTTCCATTATGACTATCTATGAAGATGAAATCTCCGTGCTCCTCTCAGCATTTTACCCTACAACTAGCCTCCTTAATCCTATTCCCTCACATCTCCTCTGCTCCCTCTCTTGCACACTAAGCTAAACCCTAACTTATCTTTTTCACTTCTCCCTCATCTGTGGTACATTCCCATCTTCTTTTAAACATGCACTCATCATGCTCATTCTTATTGGGTAGGAAATGAATCCTGAAGGGGCAGTGCCGTCTTAACGCATGGGCACGCTGGGCAGTTGCTAATGCTAATCTATGCACAGACCAGAATTTAACACTAATTTTCCGATCACCCGCCTCAACATTCAAATATCCCGCTAACTCGGTAGATGGAGAAAAATCACTACTTGTGAGAGTTGGCATGTCTGCATTCGCGAGAGAAATGTTGCCGGTTTTATTGCTTGCAATGTTATGGAAGCAGAATATTGTAACAGATTCGCGGGAGGCAGTTAACGGTTTTGTTGGAGGTACTAAATAAATATAAGTTTATTTTATCGATAATTTACATTTTTTTCCTGTGAGTGGTTGTGTAGGCAGGGCCCAGTGCACTGCTTTGCCCGGGGCCTATAATGCTGTTAAGACGGCCCTGTGAGGTGGTGCTTCCAAAATCCTTTTCTGCATACAGTACATATAATGAAATCTAAACTAATTAGACATAGAGCAAAAACAGACTTCTTCTTTTAATCCCCAAGCTGTGTAGATGACGTAGCCCAGTGTTGTGTGGTATTATATACTCTAGTACTCACATGGAGTCCGTGGCGTGGAGGTGGAAGGGGGAGGTTCACTGACTCATCTGGTGTATATCAGCCTACCTTGGTTCCGTGAAGCACCACCCTTTTCCTCCTCCGATCTGTCCTCCCGTTTCGTGCAGCCTTCTGAAGTGTCCACACTGGCTACTCATATAAGAAAAAAGACAGCTGATGTTGTATTCCGCAATAATACTCACAAAGAGCATCTACTGTAGGTCCGTTTCAATGGCGTGCCTCAATCCCAGGAGTGTAGTAATGAAGATGAAGAGAAGTCAGGTTGAGCACCGAACAAAATTCGGACTACAGGCAGGTTAAAAATAAACTATTTATTCGACATGATGCCTAAAGACATACAACAGATGATAGTCCTCTGATGCAGGTGATCACGCAGGTGATCACAAAGAGTGATTACTCTTTGATAAAGTGCCGTCGAAGCAGGAAACGAATCAGAGGACTATCATCTTTTGTATGTCTTTAGGCATCATGCCGAATAAATAGTTTATTTTTAACCTTCCTGCAGCCCAAATTTTTTGCAGTGCTCAACCCGACTTCTCTGCTTCATTACCATGCTCATTCTTAACCTGCCGGTCTCTCTAATTACTGCCTTAGCTCTCTTCTCCCCTTTACCTCCAAGCTATATGAGTAGCTTGTGTAGAATCGCTTGATTCACTTTCTCTCCTCCAACTCCCTGCTTAACTCTTTGCAATCTATTTTCCATCCTCTACACTCCACCCAAAGCAGCACTAACAAAAGTGGTCAATAACCTTGTAGGAGATGTGCGCAGAGGGTTAAAAATTGGAGATGTTTTAGGAAAAACAAATGTAGACTTTATTAGCCAGCATCTTTAAACAGAAACAAAATGAGAGCAGAAAATAATAAGGAGGTCAAACACTATGTAGGGAACCGACTAACATTCAGCAGTCCCTATCTCAGGGCTGGAAGGCTAGACCTCTTATCAACCTTTTGAACCAGTCCAAAGAGAGGTACCTGTAGGCAGGGTCTGTGATAGTGTCTGTGGGGGTTCTCTCTGATGGGTGATGGGACCGGTGTTCCTTGGAACAGAGAGCATCTCTTCCCCTGGGATCTCTCTGGCAGCACAGACTCTCCCTGTGCTAGAGATCTCCTTCAGTCTGTGCAGCAGGATTTTTAGCAGGCTTGATGAGCCAGGTGGAGAATGGTTGTCACGGGAGACCAGGCATTTACACCTTTTTTTTACCAGGATCATACATTGAGCAAAACAGGTAAATGTATTCACAGGAAAAGGCAGACACACAAAGTTATACAAACTACATAAGAAAATACACACTTACTGGGTGTCTGGGGGTGAAAAATAGACTTTCCTAGGTGCAGGAGCTTCTAAATCCAAAGTTTACCCTGACAGGGACCTAGCCTGAAATGTACTGGAACTTAAATCAGCCTGCAATTCCTGACAACACCACTCCCCTGTCTCCAGAGGACTTGAATTTACTTGCTGGACTGGGTGCTTAGAATTTACTAATCTAATTGTCTCAGAGGTTTATAATACTTCTGAGTGTCATTCACAAAACCCTGCAGCCAATCTGGGCGAGGGAGTTTCCTAAACAGCAAATCAGAGCGATGCTGGTCTTGTGAAGCCGGGCAAGTGGGGGTGCTGAATCTGCCAAGGACATGTGTAAGGTTGCCATCTCAACCACTTGCTAGTCAGAAACCACACGCTGGGTTGGGCTCCTCCAAGTCTGGTGGGGCAAATGGAAATTCTGAGAACTTCCATTCATCCTAGGACGTGGGTACTTGCTATTCCCTCCTGCCCAAATGGTCTTGACACCTCAGACATCGTCGGTGGCTTTCATCTATGATTTCCTGTCAGACCTACAGGCACCAAGTTGGTAGCCCCAGTGGCCTGTCAGAACATTGGTTCTGAAAGTCCCAGCTCATTTACTGTGCACAAAGCATATTTGTACTTTGTTAATATACACTGGCGACACAGTTTATTACACTGCGGCCTGATCCGCAAGCCGGGAGATTTCCCGGCTTGCTAGTGGCCGCCCCTCGGCGTGCCGCGCGTCATAGACGCGCGGTCACGCGTCTTCGGGAGCGTGCGCCCCCTGCACGCGCGTCCAGGGGCTCCCCGAGGGAGCCCTGGTGTCCCGCGATCGCGGGACAGCGGCAGGGGGTTCCGGGGGACCCGGCGGACCCGGCAGCGGTAGGGAGAGCGCCCCGATCGGAGGGCGCTCTTCCGCTGCTTCGGCGCGCGCCCGTCACTCTCGGGCGCGCGCCAGGCTACTGCTGCGGCACAGAACGGGCAAATGCTCGAATAAACTGTGCCGCAGCAGTAATATACACTTTAAAAACCTAAGTCTTTCTGGTATGGGAAATGAAACGTCTGTGTACTGTACATTATTTATTTTCATTTTCAACAATTAAGCTTTGTTTTGGAAATTCTAGCCAGGATGTTTATAAATTAGCTTGTTTATAAATTGCCCTCATAAGTAGTCAGGCTGTTTATAATTCTGCCTCTCAACATAGTGCAGAATAAGTGACACATTGATAACTTTATTACCTCAACAGTCAGGCACTTTAGTTAATCCATCAGTAGTACTTGTGATATGAGCAAAAACAACAACTTTAAGAAGAGAGTGTACCCTATAAAAAAAAAAAAAATAACCTCACCATCTTACTAAGTGACTGACGGAACAGAAGTAACATAAATGTAGAAATCCATCATATTGCTCAATGTGGCTGCCAGGCAAGTCTAATAAATCTACAGGCAAAGGTTTACCCCTCCCAGAAATACCTTGAATGGGGCACTAGTGAGTCAAATGCCTGCGCTTTGAAGTTTCCAAACAATAAAAACTTTATTGGTCATACAGGGTGTGGGGACAAAATAATCCAAACATAGAACCAAACTCAACTATGGGGTACAGGGCCCTATTAAAAAAAAAAAAGCCTGAAAATGCAGCTTTGGTGATATATACATAGTGTAGTATGATAGTATCATACATAAATGGTCTCTTATATTGAAGAGTGTTATTGTTAAGGGAATTGTTGAGAGGATCCTGAGGGTTCAGGCAGGGGGAGTTGTTATGTCATGCAACTAGGAAGAAGCTGGTCTCTATTAAAAAGTTTGTATTTCTCATTCAAATGCTTTACTGCTTTATAAACCCACAAAGATCGTTACATCAGATTTTTTTTTAAATTTGGTCTTTTCCCTCCACAAAAATTAGGACCCTAGACAACATAGTCCAAGAAGGCAGCTTTGGCAATTTGACAAAGTATGTCCAGGTAAAAATTCGGAATTTTCTTTGGTAAAATTGAACATCAGCATGCACATTAATAATTTTGCAAAAATTACTCATTCACTTGCTATTCAATAAACTCAGAAGTGCCACAATACTGCAATCACAGTCCGGTGGTTTGCAATTAATTTTTCTGGCAAGTCCAGGGTAGCGAACCGGCCATTTTGGAATTGGACAATATGGACTGGGTGGGAAAAAAATGATACCCAATATTACTAACCCATAATTAACTGTAGTGATTATTAAGGCATGTATCCTACATGACCACCCTGGTAACGATAGGGTTAATAATGCTGATACCTGAAATCACAGTATCTTCTTATTGCATACCATAGAGACTAAAAAAGCATTTCCCTGCAATGCCTTACTAATCACTATGGTAAAGGAGCAGATAATAATAATAATAATAATAATAATAACCCTTCCTTCCCCCCTGAGGTGTCTAACCTTCCACCCCGAGGAACATAACCCCATAATCCACCCCAAAGTCCCTTACTATTATTATTAAATAGCATGTGAATGAGTAATTTTGGCAAAGTTACTACATTTTATACTTATTTACAATTTGGTAAAAAGAACTCTTATTGTTTTGCCTGGAACTACTTCAGCTGCCTCTAAAAAAAACTTATTATATAAGGTAAAAAGACCTTTGGTTCTTTTTCACACATATATATATATATATATATATATATATATATATATATATATATATATATATATATATATATAAAAATGTGAAAAAGAACCAAAGGTCTTTTTACCTTATATAATAAGTTTTTTTTAATAGGGCCCAGAGCCTCTTAATTATTTCAGCACAAATACTGGCATGTACGCAACTATTATTAGGAGGTAAAAACTTTTCTCTATACCAATAGAAAATAATAGACTTATATATAACTGTAACGGGTGTACCCCTGTGGTACGGTATTACTGGTACTGCTTTCACCTGTTAGGATAACATAAGTCCTGGGCCTCCGCCACTGGGAGCCTGGGGTGTACTTGCACTTGGTGCAGCGCCTCCACTGATGAGGGATCCCAACGGGGTGTGAGTGTGCCCTTATCAGAACCCACATATAATATACCACACATGATTGGATAACAGTTTTTACTGACGGGATAATAAGAACCATTAGCATATAACCAACATACATGTAACTTCCCTTGATGCACACACATCCACATATGTATTCCCTCCTCTAAAGTACCTGGGTGCTCGGCACCAATTCCCTGATGTCCCTTATGTCCAAACCCTCCCAATGTGTTGGAGATAGCGTGTTTAGTGTTTTTGACGTGTTTAGTGCACTATTATAGGTACCTGCCCGGGGCTCCAGCCCACGGGACTGCAAGATAACGGGATTGGATCCGCCTGATCCGATGAGACGTCCTCCTACGCGTGGGGTGAATTCCGGCGTGGATAATATCACCGCGGATCCGCACCGTCTGTACCTTGGCGGGGATCCGTCTGCAGCCGGCAGGCCTCAGTCACTGCTTGGCGTGGCCTCTGTGAAGAAAGTCTATATACAGTATATATATGTTTCTGGGAAGATAGTCTTTATATATAGAGGGGTCTGAGTCCAGACCCAGGAATCAGACTGCGCACCACAGAGTGTATCTTAACTTAACCAAATAGCTAAAGGGGCAGATCTCCTTAACTTAAGGCCTGTCCCTGAAGCAACCACAAACTGGGGCAATGGAAAGTATTATCTGGGGCCTGTGGGGGTGACTGGCCTAGTGCAAGGGGCTACTGCTCCCCTGCACCCTCACCTACCCAGCTCCCTGCTCCAACTGCCACACGTAGAGCCTGCAAAATGTATCTAACTGCTGCTGCCGGGAATTCTGGGCTCTCATTGGCCACTCTGGAGCACCAGGGCCCTAGGCCTCCTGGGAATTGTAGTCTCGGGGCGCCTATTCTGCAATTGGGGCCGCGTGCGCGATCCCACTGCGCATGTGCGACTTTCTAATGGCCGCCGCAACTCCCGGTCTTCATCTGCGCATGCGCGACCACTGCGCATGCGCGCATATTCAACATGGCGGCCCCCGCTAGCCGGGTGCACCGCAGAGCCTCCCGAGGCTCGGATCACTCCCTGCTCCAGCCCCCACCCTTGCAAACAGTCGGCGGGTCCGTCGCTGGCTCCGACGGCACCCGCGACCGCGCTGCCTGCAAGGAGGGGGTCTCTGGTAGTCCAAGGGGACCGGGCTACATAACTTATACACATATACAGTATAGCTTTTGTTAAATGGCCATACTCAACAAAAATCTATTTTCATTTTTTTCCCCAAAAATACTTTATGAATTCGCTTTTATGTAGCTACTAACTGAGCCTTTAGTGCAAAAACTTTCATGGATTAACCAAACCATTTGATGTTAATCCTTACTGCTGTGATTCAGACATGTCAGATACTGCTTAAATCATTTAAAGATGATTTTTGTTCAGCACATACGGAAAAAAAACTTTTATCCTCAAACTGTCAAAGATGTTAGACCCATCAGCATACATTTAAATTCATGCATCCAGAATATGATAAATGATTTATGCAAAACAAAAACAGTGCATTAGAATATCTTTCTCTAGTGTTGGTACAATGGAGGAAGGGGAATAGACAGATGATAGTTTCTTACTTTTACTAATGCTAATTAATAATGCAGAAGATTGACTATAAAGTGAACTGAAATAACGTGACAAAAAAATATTTAACACTTTGTCAACCCTTATTTCACATATTCCAACAACAATAAATGACCAGCACACAAATATACCAATGATATATTTTCCATGTGTACACCAATTACAGTAATCAGCTTTTCCATTCCATTGTCTCAAAAAATGGCGACCACAGTAATACTATAATTTCTTGGCATACAGTATATCTGCTATTCAGTTGAGTGACTATTATCCTCAGATTGTATAAATTGGATCTTTTTAGATAAATGGGAAGTTGGGGTTCATTGTCAACTAGGGCCTTTCTGATAAGACCTTAATTCCTGTATAAATAATGGAGACTTCAACATACAGTATTTTGGAGTAACAAAGGTAATAGGTTCAATGAACATACACTGTATTAGCAATATTACATCTTTAAACATATGTCGTACCAAGTGTTCTTTACAAATACCCAACACGTGATCATCTACCTCCAGCCTCTTTATAATTTAAAGGGGCAACCTCAACTATTATTTTCTTGCATTTATTGTCAAGTGCATTTTTTTTAAATGTTCTTATTGTTTTTTTTATTTTACTCTTAAATGTAGTAATTGTGCTCCCCAGACAGCCAGAAACACAAGAGATTTCTCCCTCCTTTAAGGCACGCTCATTCTGAGAAGCCTTCGGAGAGCTTCTTCAAACGCAGAGCTAGGAGTAGTGAGTTATTTCTATTAATGTTATTCTACATGGGGGGTTAAGGAAGGACAAAAAGATACAAGTGTATAATTTTATATTTATTAAATGTATGTTCAACTATAGGACGAATCAACATAAGTCATACACTAAAATATTAGATTACAATGATGGAAACTTTAAAGATCCTTAATTTTGTTTGCCCCCAATAAATGGGATTGACCCTTTGAGCCTCGATTCCAAGCTAGTTGACCCAGCCTAGTGCTTAGCCCCATCCCATAGGCTCTGGCCCTTTCTGCAGCCTCAGGGCCTACCAGGCAATGGCAAGCCTCCACCCCACCAAGCTCTTTTTTTTAGTGTCTGAAAATGTCTCACTTTTTTCACTTCCTTGTCTTATATATAAATGTACAGTGTTCGACAAACCTATACATCTGCAAGCCCCGGGGGAGTGGATTTAACATCATGGCGAGCTCCTATTGGCCCAAGCAGCACACGTGTTTTTTTTTTTTAATTTTCCCTGCTCGCGCTGAAAAAAAAAAACTCCCCCTACCTGACTGCTGATTGGCGCGCGGTCCCAGGCTTTGTGGGCATGCGGCCAGGCTCTATATGAGCCCGCCCTAACGAGCGACCATTCTTTTTGCCCGGAGATCTGTTGGAGAGTAAGTACTCTCTGTGCCACCATCCCGCTGCCTCCTGTGCGCGATCCCCCTGGTCCCCACATGGCTCCCGAAATCAAACCAGCGGCCCCTCTGCTCCTTCCCGCTGCCTCCTGCAAGCCCACCTGCGCGATCCCCCTTGTCCCCACAAGGCTCCCATACTCACCCCCGCGTCCCCTCTGCTCCTTCCCATTACCACCTGTACGCCCTCCCTCAGGAGTGTTAGCACTCCCCTCCCCCTTCCCCTCCCCTCCTCCTGCCCCTCGATCCCCCCAATCGCTGCCTGGGGCAGAAGGTCCCCACAGCTGCTGCACAGGAATGGAGGAGCAAGGTAGGCGGGTGCAGTCAGGCACTTCCCCTCCCACGTGGGCCGGGTAATGGGAGCGGGACAGAATGGGCCGGCTGGCACCTCTGCGTCTCTTGTCCCCATGGCTGCGGCTTGGAAGGGAGGGGGGCGCAAGGGAGGGGGGCATACATGGGGAGGGGGGGGTGCAAGGTTGGTGGGTGGTTGCTGGATCCAGCGCGTCCCCCTCCGGCCACGTTTCCCCTTGGTTGGATTTGGATGGGGGTGGGGAGGCTGCGGAAGACAGTCCGGCGGCTGGCGCGGGGTTTCCCTCGATCGCAGGAAAAGGTAGTGGGGGGAAATGGGAGGGGGGAAGAGGGGGTGCTTTCAATCTGTGTGTGTGTATGGGAGAGAGAGAGTGTGTGTGGGAGAGTGTGTGTGTGTGTGTGTGTGTGTGCGTGTGCGTGTGCGTGTGCGTGTGCGTGTGCGTGTGCGTGTGCGTGTGCGTGTGTGTGTGTGTGTGTTATTAGACCAATACCATTATAATATTTATTTTTAAGTGATGAATTTGGTTTGAAATTATTTGTTAGTGGTTGCCGGTTTTGACTTCTGGAAATCTGGTCACCCTATTGTGCTATGTTGATCAGCAGTAAACCCTTTCAAACCCATAGGCTAACACTCAAGAAATCTTAGTCTTTCTCCCAAATCAAAGAAACTCATTTGGTTTATTACTTTATTTATTAATGCAAATAAACAGAGGATATCAAATCTCACTGGATTACTGAAGATAATAAAAGAGCTACCAAACATATTATAATATGACTTTCAAATCAATGGGGCATACAGGAAACAGAAAGCATTCCACACCTGTGAGTGTAATTCTATGTGAACATGCCTGTTCAAACAATGCTAAGGCAGAGACCTAAAAAAAACACAAAGGAAAGGTTCAAAAGGTATTTGCCCACAAGATGAAGGTCCCCATCACTGAAATATTACCTCTGTCTTTTCTGTCTTCTATCATTTTAACACTGCCGTGAAGAGACTGGACATAGAAGTCAAAGGGTGAGATCCCTGTGACCCAGAACCCTCCACTTCTCCATGTGTTTATGTTTAGAAGAAATATATTTGGTTTTTTTTTGTTATTATAATATATGCATTACAGACCTGGTAAGTAGAGATATGCAGATGTCTTAAAATTTGCTTTGTGCTTTGCAAATAAAAAAAATGTCCAAGGGGTTGGAGTTAGAGCCTGAGATATACACAAGTTGGGATCTACCTGATAGGTAGGAATGAAACAAGTTTAAATCATGCTTCCCTATTTCAGAGCACTGGTGTTTGTTTAACAAGATAACATGATCAACAGTAACAAAAGCCTTTGCAAAATCTAGGAATATTGCACCAGTTCCATTCCAAACTGGATCGCGTTGCAAACATTTAGGAGGGTAGTTACCATGGAGTGTTTGGGGCGAAAACCAGATTGGAATTGGCTAGGGGAATTTGTCTTGGTATAGTAATCGCTTAATTGGGAGTGGACACATTTTTCCATGACTTTGGATAGTATTGGGAGAAGAGAGATTGGCCTGTAGTTTAAGACAGTGTTTTTGTCCCCACTTTTGAAGATTGGGACAACTCTGGCCATTTTTCAGGTCTTAGGGATATGGACAGAATAGCGTTGATTAGGGAAGCAAGCGGTTTTGCAATGGCTGGGGCACCAAATCGTATGAACTTAGATTGCAGTAAATCAGGTCCACATTGGCTGCTTAGTTTTCATTTGAGGAGCACTTGTGTAATCTCCTCTTCAGATACTACTGGGACAAATTGAAAATTGTGGCCAGTATCGGGAGAGGATGGGGCTATAGGGGTACTCCCAGAATGACGTTCATTTTTTATAGTTCGGGTTGCGTTTCGCTAATAACTTAGTAGCACACACTATAACGTAACCATTGAATGCATTTGCAATGTCAGTGGGATTTGTCAGAGTAATATCCTCCTTATGATATTACATGGTTGTTGGTGGCTAGAATGCTGGAATATATCGTTGATGACCTTCCAGAAATTAGCTGGATTTTATATATTCTGGCGAAGATTGTCAGAGTAATATTGTGCTTTTGCGTGTCTTGTTTGCCTTGTGCACATATTCCGCAGGCATCTGTAGTCATTAAGAACCTTGGTAGCGCCAGTTACTTTGTAGCTTTTCCACAACGCATCCCTAAGATGGCAGGGCGATATAAGGTTGGTTGCAACGCACAAAAAGTGGGTTCCCCGTACTCTTATTCTGTGTAGTGGAGCATGGGTCTCACAAAGTTTTAAGAATTCGGACTGGAAATAGTCAAGTGCAGAATCGGGGTTGGGAATTAAGTCAATTCTGTACTAGGGGCAGCTGGTAAGATCAGCCAGAAACTGTTGTAGGTTAAAGTTTCTAAATATTCTAGTGAGGAGAACTTTAGGACTTGTTTGGTTCACTCATTCACACACATTGTACTTGTTATTTATTTATTTCAAATCAAAATGAGTACTAGGATTGGGCATACATATACATATATGATTTCTCTTATTTAATCTAGTTGAATACACAAAAATATCACCTAACTAAACTGAGTCTGAAAATTGCACCTGATTCACATTCACCCAATAACTCTTAGCATGTCACTTCCAATACTATACAGGATTACTTCATATGCTTAATTATTTATTGAGCATGTTTATATTGTGTACATTGTGATTTTGTTGTGCAGCATTTTATTCATAGGTTTGCACTACAGTTTGTATTGTAATGCTAATCTTTTTAGGGGGGTTTGTCTCTAGGTAAACATACCATTATCTACAAATCCTGCTACCTCCTTTGTTGTAACCTATTCCAAAGCCTGATAAGTTACCGTGTTTGTTTTTGTAGCCTATGCTTGGCCTGAACATTTTCCTTCAAGGGAAGATAACATATTTCTCCTCAGCCATCTGGGATGTCAAACAGGGAAAATACTTCCTAGAAATCAAAAACCCAATATAAATAGAATTTGTAGCATTTATTACAGTAAACTTGGAGTACAATTTACACAGAGTACACAGTTTAAACAAATGTTTTGATTCACAAATACAAATATTTTATTACATACAGATGCAGCGGTCGTTATTCGAACACTTCACGCGTTGTATACCTCGGAATACCTATGTCATGGCGCTTGATTTCTCCCAACCGTACCGCCTTAAGACGCGAGTGCCGGCGAGTGCAGAAAATGGCATTTTAGTGTTCTGGTTTTTAAACACCTGAAATTGACACAGTAGCTCAGTCCTGTACACATTGCAATTCATTCATTTCATTGCACACAAAGAAACAGAATCCATGAAATTCAAACAAAGCATCCGCAATAAACACGTGTGCCTGGGGCGATTGGCCGCGTTAATGCCGCGTGGAGTACAGCAGAGCACACAAAATCGGCGCCTTGATTTGTTCGAATAACGGCCGCTGCATCTGTACCATTTATATCTGTGCATATGGTGTAACACCATTTGTGCCAATATACCGGACTAAAAATACATTTTTGATGCTTACCGCACACACTGGGGAAAAAAAGGCTATTACATAAACGCACATGCAAAATATTTAATGGTATTTTTTCTTGCGTCATTTTAACGCTAAACATTCCAATTATGGCTCTTGGCATATAAATCCCCGAATCTTTCTTTTGGTTCATGTAGAAGATGCAGTCCACCAGGACTCATTTTATTGAATTTGAGAAGGACCAAGCGTTTTCATCTTTTTATTGGGGAGAACATTTTGCAAAGAGAAAAAAAAAGGACAACGTTTAAACATCCTACCCTTTGAAGCAAATGTCAGTAGACAGACTTAACGCATTATGTGAAGGGAGAGCACTCCGACCACTGCCTTTCACACCCTTGTAGAAACTATTTATATTATGTTCTGTATTTCACAGATCTGCAAAGTTTTGTTACACCACAGAAATGTATATTGCTGTAGCTTGTAGGACAGGTCATCATTCAGTAGGCATAGATGGTTTCTAGATAACTACAGCATCTCCACTCATGTCAACAGTACTTTCTCTGTTTCTCATCTTCTGCAAATAGATTTAAACAGAGTAACCATTTGCTCTGTTTATCAGGCAGCTGTGGTCACAAAGCTGCTGGGATTAACTATCTCAAGAGTTTTTAGAAACTCTCAGGGGAGGATTCAAGTGACCAAAGACAATCCCTTTAAAACTGAGGAACTGACAGAACCACTAGCCCAGTTAAAAGACAGTACAGTTTAAAATTAATAAGCCACATCAATGAACTTAGTAAATTAATAAAGTAACCATACAGAAATTACATTATTTTAATTCTGCAGTCTATTTTACCTGTTTCCCCCATAAAAGAGCAGTTCCTCCAATAACCATAATGAATCATTAGCAGTAGGTTCAATTTAGAGTACTTATCATTTTTTTTCTCAAAATTATAGAATAATAATAATAATAAAAATTTACCTTCAAATAATGTTTTAATTTGTAAACACAGCAGACAGAACTATTGGAGGAATTTAACTCTCTATGGCCCAGATCCACAAAAAGGGTGCTAAGCTTTAGCACGTCTTTTCTCCCATTTAGGGGATAATGCTTAGCACCTTTTTGTGGATCTGGGCTTTTGTCTTCTAGCCCTTTCCATTATTGCAGATCAAGTAGGGGAAAGACCATTGATGGAAGAAATATTGGATTGACAAACAATGAATGTCCTTTGCTCTAATGAGGATTAAATTTGTTTCAAGAAGTTGGACTGCCCCTTTAAAAACTACTTGTGGCCTCCTTGCATCCCTTAATCAAACACAATGTGCCACTCTTGTGTCCTCACCTATTGCTCATTTTCTGATTTCCTCTCCCATGCCCTCTCCTCTTCTATTTTGCATTCTATTCCATCCTTTGACTTCCCTGTTCCCATACTGGTGGTTGCCGCTGCATGATATTTTATGAGGGAGCAATGGGAGTTTAGGTGACTACATGACAGCTCTTATTTAAGATAAGGTCCATAAGGTACATGCTGTACATGTCCCTTCCCCGAGTGTACAATATACGTTTTGGTGGCTAAGGCCTTGTCACAAGGAGCTGACACCGAGATTCAATCCAACATCCCTCTTAGTGAACGTCCTCATTTCCCCAGAATTTAACATGTCTGCCTTTTGCTTTCACAGAAAGGATTTTTTCTGTATCTATGCACTTATATGTGTTTTCCCCAAATTATTTTTAGAAGAACTAGTATTTCTTTATTTACATGTCAAACATATTATAGAGGTATATTATAATGACCTGGTATTTCACTGTGTATTTTTGTCATATTGGATGTTGCTCTGGACTTCTTTGTTTCATGTTTTATACAATTAGCCACGCCCAGTAGCACTCCTTTTGACACACACATATATATTTATATATATATATATATATATATATATATATATATATATATATATATATATATATATATATATATTGTGGTAATTTTGGGGGGTTTCTGAGAGCTTGCTGGGTATCTGTGTGTTTGTTATATTAGAATGACCTCCTGAACCTCTTGTAAAGACTTTGGGATAAAGATGATATCTTTGAACAGATCTCATGAGACCTAATTACAATGATCAATGCAATTAGAAACAAAACAGGATCATCTGACAGTACTTCACTATGGGTCAGGTGATCGCAGCCTACGTCACAAAAGTATGTTTTTTTGTAACACATACCTTCCTCCCCTAGGAAATAATAGCATCCTTAATGAGTCCTTAGAGTTATTTTAGGATTGAACTGAGGACGTAATGGATGCTAATAGAGAAGCTGTGAAAGTGTCAGTATATACTTCCAATTTTAGAATAAATGACACTATTACTAAATGACACTATTATAGTATT
The DNA here is from genome assembly GCF_040206685.1 of Ascaphus truei. Taxonomy (NCBI): domain Eukaryota; kingdom Metazoa; phylum Chordata; class Amphibia; order Anura; family Ascaphidae; genus Ascaphus; species Ascaphus truei. Next base: position 427,973,788 of record NC_134484.1, on the reverse strand, counting down.
GAAAAGGTTTGGAGTATAAATGTGAACGTTACTTAGACTTTGCCAAAGTCCCTTTCCGAAGTCAGTGAAAAAATAGCATCAGCAAAATAAATAAATAGGGATAGGGTGTGTTGTATTTATAAATCAGGGAAGGGGGGCAGGAGGGGTTGTACCAAATGTGTCCCAGTTTTTCATTTGGGAGCCTTTGCTAAGTAATCCTAAAAAGCTGTAGAGCTGCATAAGCAAAGAGAAGAAACATGTATGTATGTTTTTATTTATATAGCGCCATTAGTGTACATAGCGCTTCACAGTAGTAATACACGTGACAATCATAAATAACAAATAATATAAATAACAGATCATGGGAATAAGTGCTTCAGACATAAATGTAACATTGTGGAAGAGGAGTCGCTGCTCCGAAGAGCTTACAATCTAATTGGTAGGAAGAACATACAGAGACAGTAGGAGGGCGTTCTGTAAGTGCGTCTGCAGGGGGCCAAGCTTTATGTATCATGTGCATAGCATTAGCCACGGTGCTACTCATAAGCTTCTTTAAGCAAGTGTGACTTAAGGTGGGTCTTAAAGGTGGATAGAGAGGTTGCTAGTCAGGTTTTGCACAATGAAAAGATTCTCTAGATATAAAGAGTAGGCAGATGAGACCGACAGATTAGAATTTAAACATTTATCACCCTTGCTCTGCTGCTCACTCCCATGTTATGTTGCATACACACAGTATGTACATAATATACATGAAAATATACTTTGTAATAAGAACTAATTAAAAAAATATTTTCAGAAGGTTCCACTACTGCAGGTTCCATATAGAAAGGGATGTTTTGGAGATTAGTGATTAGCGTCTCACATATATCCACACAGATGGAACTATTTAGCGGTAAGGGGGACGTATCTCTCTCCAATTTGCACACTTGGTGGGCATAGTTGCAGCTAAAAATTACAATCTTAAAAGCCCTCTTATTTACTCACCTCCATTCAGTAGTTATGGTTATGGGTCTTGCCATCAAATGACAACTTTTCTGTAGTAAATATTAATATTATAACCTAACTTCTTTAACAATGCACCCAGTGCTAAAATGACTCATATCTCGCAGTGGTATTTTGTAACTGGGATGCAATAAACAAAACAAAGGGCCAGAATATAATGTCCAAAGATGAGTTTTATTTAACAATAAAAGGTCAAGGAAACTTCACTGTATTCATTACTGAAATGATGACCTAACTTCAATTACAATCTGAATCAAGCATAACATTTTCTTCTGTATGTAGATTTCTATTTGCCAGTAAATGATTGCATATTATTTAAACTCAAATATAAATTGAATATAACAATATAATTAGTACATTTTCAACAGTACCATGAGGGTACATTCATTTTGTAAAATGTATTTTGTCTGGGTGTTGCTCACTTTTGTCTTGCATTAACATGCAATAATGTAAATGTTTGCAGAATCTTTATTAATCTTCATGCTACATTTAGCAAAATAAACAGGGGCCAGCACATACCACTTGCATCAGTATTTGTCTCAACACACCTAAAAAAAATGTGTCTCGTCGGTGCAACAGGGCACGCAGGGAATCCACTGTTCTCACAACAGCAAAATGAAAAAATCTAACACACCAAAATCATAGCACAAAAATGCACACAGGGGCAGGTCAGATTTAAAAAAAAAAAAATGGGCAGGTAGGCAGCAAAGATGGGAAAGTGTGTGTGGCGCACATTCCAGCCAGCAGGTGGTGCAGCAGAGCCCAGCAGCTCCTCCTCTCCCGGGTTGGCTTCTCCCTGCAGTGCACAACTAATTATGGTGTGCATGCATGTATATGATGCATTGAGGGTGTGCGTATATATATATTATATAAAATAATATATATATATATATATATATATATACACTGTATATCAAAAGCAAAAGACACAGTACACCAGAAATGAATATTAATATGGGTAAAACACACAACAAATAGATGAACTTACAATTAAGAAAATAAAAGTGGGTTCCCACTAGGTCCAAGTGAGAGCTGAGGTCCAATGATGTTATTCTGTATGGACCCCCCTTGACTATTTGCTTGCAGCACCTGGGGACCGTGGAAGTCACGCAGAATATAGCTGGTTCAACTGATCCACTGCTAGAGCATCTTAGCAACAGAGCTGCGCCGAGCTCGCAGACCGGTGTGCAGAGTAACTAATTATCTGCCTCACAGCCTTGTATGTTCCCAGCTGATCGCGACTAGAATGTCTCTGTAGCAGCTGCTCGTGTGCTCTTCTACACGCGAGTGGGACCCACAAACAGCTGATCGGCCTGGCAGCTGAGAAGACGCCTTGCGTGATGACGTGTATAAACGAAGTGACGACATCTATACCTTTCACACTCACATGCTTTTTCAAGGTGCATATGTTGTGTGTGTGTGTCTGTATATATTGTGATACAATCAATATCTCTAGGTGCTAGAATAGTGCAGTATGGGTGTTTTCCAATGTACAAACAGTTAACCTTCACCTGGAAAGCTTGCTGCGGCTTGGAGTTAATGAGAACCATGCTCAAGTTGAAATACTGGAACTAAATGGTGTGTAGTCAATCACAGATCATCGTGTGAGTCACAAAAATGGAAAAGATGTTCCAGAAGAGAACATTGAAAACCAACTAATGGAGGTCATCCCAGTTACAAGTTCCCCGGATGCCGACAGAGTAAAAGAACCAATATTAGTGATGACAGCAAAAACAGAATTGTCTAGCACCACAAAACATGTGGTGGATGACTGGTCTCAAATGCATAAGGCATGTTGATGGAGAAAGCTTAGCTGGTGGCTACCAGTTAGAGAGGGCTGAGCTGCTGTGTAGTTTGACTCCTGACACAAGTAGGTGTTATATTTATGAATTGTTTTGCATTAAAGGGACGGTGGTCCAATTATTGTGTTATTTAATCCCTGTAAATAAACCCAGTGTAAAGAAATACAAAGTTTCCTGCCTTAATCTAGGACACAAGGTCTTGCAACGTGATGCAGACATCACAATATATATATATATATATATATATATATATATATATATATATATATATATATATATATATATCCACAATAGCATTTATATTAACCAATGTGCCGGATGTGGCTCCCGGGCTGTATTTTGCCCACCCCTGCTCTAAGGTGTCAGTCTTTAAATGTTTCTCTAGCTGGCATGAAGTTTTCTATACAATTTGCATTCTTATAGTTGTTATTTTTTACTAATCCTTTATGATTACTGATGTGATGTCTTTTGATTATGACTAGGACTTGTTAGTCCTATTGTGAAAGATACCTGTTTCAACACATGCTTTAATTCATATTTTTACACAAACTATATGTTGTCCTTTTAAATAATTTTGGTGCATTGAGTCCTTTTGCGTAAATATTTTTATAACATTTTAAAAAATTCACAACATAAAAACATTTAGTGAATTAACTAGTCATAGCTTTCTTTATACATTTTGAAATGCTTGCAGAACCAGTAAAGTTGTCTAATATACAAACAATCATATAAATCGCATTTAAACTTAATACGTTTAGTATAAAAAGATACTATAAGGTGGGGGTTATTTTTTTTAATTTTTTTTAAAGCTCTGCACATACTATTACATATATGAAAAACCATCTTGTTGGTCTATTACAACCAACAATTCTGCAACCTAAGCTCTATACAAATATTTAAAAATATGCAAAAACAATTATTAAAACAAATTGATGCTAGGATTAGCTTGTCATTTTTTTGGTGTGTTCTCAGTTGGACTTTTCAATGTATTAACTGTGAAATGGACACTGATAGAAAGCAATATTGCTTGTCACTAACGCTTCAAATCCAATGATATTTTCCATGGATTACAATAAAACAAGTTAGTGGTTCACGGACGTTCTCTAATGAAGAGTGTATTTCTATAGTAATCCTATTGTCATAATATAGATCATGAATATACTTGTTTTAACAGAGATTATTTAATCATTTTTAAAGACTTGTTATTTTAAAACGTCAGAGATAAAAGATTTCATAAAAAAATCAGGCGAAGCCTGCAAAAAGCAACCATTATTATTGCTATACTTTCCTGTCACTTTTAAATGACACGTTCACCATGCATCCTGCTTCAGGGCAACCTCAGATTACTGTATGCTTGACGTGACAGCCCTGACTGACACTATTAAAACTGAGAGGGCAGAGGTCCAGACCATACTAACATATTTAGGTTGCACAGAGATCTGGAGACACAGGCCAAGATTTCTGTGCAGGGGTGACTACTTCTTGCATCTTTACCTTCATATAGAATAGAGTCTCTGCGTCCACAGTTTGTTTTTCATCTGTCGTAACACTACCAACGATCACTTTTTCCTCATCTATGAAATTGGCTTCCCATGTATTTTTTTTTTGTTCGATCCATTAGACACAAGTTTCATGTGATAATATTAACTCTGTGTTAGAACAGCTACATAAATGATGCAAAGTGGGACATTGGGTGAACAAGTTTGTCCTGTGCCTTCGTTTTTGAGCCATTTCGAGTTGAGGTCTCATCAGATCTCTAAACTGAAGATGGAAGGCTTAGCACAGGAGGTTTATTCCAGTAGTGCTATTCATTTCTGAATGAAGTGTTCAGAAGATTAGCATACTGTAACTTGGGTATTGTTCTCTGGTCTATTCATCCATGCATGAGGTGTTGAGAGGATAAATATACTCAAAGAGGGGTATTTGTACTCAGGTATCATTATGAGGTGTAAACAGATAAAGGTTGTATACACCTTCATATAGCATGTACTGTAGGTGTGAAAATGTGTATTCATGACTCACTATGGAAACCAATCACGATTCATATTTCCTGGAGTTAAAAATAATGATGTATTTCAGTTACCCTGTCCTTACATCCTGAGTATTGCTGAAGTTACTTCTTAGAACTAATATCATGACTATACCCCGATGAAGGACTCTGGGAGGTTTCGAAAGCTTGTAACATATTAACTACTTGTTGGTCCAATAAACAAAATTATACCACCTACTCCCTCTCCCTCCTTTGTTGGTGAAAACTTGGATGCAATAATCATGATACAGTATGTAGTAACAATTACATCTGATACTTTGTCCCTATTAAGTACATTATTGAAGAAGAAGAAAAAAGAACAGAACAAGTCCAATATCAGAGCTACAAAAACCAGATGTGTGAAAACTCCCCCAGATGAAAGACAATAAAGAATGTTGCTTTCAAAATAATTGAGTAAGGTAAGTGCATCCATCAATAGTGGTTACCAACCAAATGTTTTTGTGTTAGACCTGAAGAAGTCTGATAGGTAAGGTATGTGTTTGGAGTGTGGCATGTACTCTGGTCGGCTTGGAGTAGAAACCGATAACAGCGGTTTCAGGAATCCCATCACCCGCCTTCACACAGTTGTCCTTGAGAACAACCATAAACTATTACTACGCATGTTTCTTTAGAACAGCGGTGTGCAAACTAGGGGGGGCGTGAGATTTTCTAGGGGGGGGGGTGCACTGCGCTTACAGTGACCCCGCGCTTCCCCAAAGGCATTTAAATTAAATGCAGGGAGAGCAGCGAAGGCCTCTGTAATGTCCCTTACCTTGGCTCAGACGACTTCTGGCAACGCGGCATTGCAATGGAGCCAAGTTAAGGAGGGAGGGGGGGGGCGCGAGCAGGGGGGGCGCCAGTAGGGAGGTGCAAGGGAGAAAGATTGTGCATCCCTGCTTTAGAGGCTAAAAATGTAGCAAGGCAGTACCCGCATCATAAAGGGTATATCAAGGTACTCACGGAATCCTTGTCACTAGAACTTTTTTTTGGCATGCTCCCAGCCGCATGAAACAGTATAAGTGAAGAAGGAAATGGCATTGCACAGCAAGTAGAATGAAAAACTGGAGTGCAAAAAAATGCTGATAAAAAAGTTTAACAGATAGTACAAAAATGGGGTAAAACCTATAATGCATTTCACACCTATCTCAGCACTTTGACAAAGCGCCGACACAAGCTGAAATGCATAAGAGATTTTTCCTCCTTATTATTGTACTACTGTGTGGTAAACTTTTTTTTATCAGCATTTGTTTTACACTCAGTCCTTCATGATACTTGCTGTGCACCACCATTGTCCTTCTTCACTGAAGTCCATTATTGCTTTCTTGTGAGTGGGCTCCCTAATCAATTGCTTGAGAGTTGCCCCTTGCAAAGAATCCAGGATGCCTCCACCTCTGACTGGACCTGCAACAGACACATTTCTCTCTTCCTCGAGGTCTGTAGATCACCTCAGTCCAAATGACAACCTTCTCGCAAGTTTGCAGGCTTACCCACCGTGTTGCAGTCTTTTCTACAGTACCTTGTGTTAAAGTATCCTTTATGTTCTTCACATAAAGGGTAACCCTTCCTTCCTACACTGTTCTGTCTAAATATGGCATAACCTGCTATATCTACTGCATGTTCCAGTCCTGATTTTCATTGTACGACTTTATGTCTCAGTAATAGCAATAATATCCAAGTCACCCCTTTCATTACTGCAATTAGTTCTGGGATTTTATTTGCCAAACTACGAACATTTGTACACATTGTCCCAAGTGTTTTGTTACTGCTTTTCCTAATCTTTCCTGTAAAGGCATAATAGACCTACCCTTCGATTGATTATGCCTATAGCCGCTATTCCATGGATGCAGACGAACCTATGTGTCCTACAAGCAGTATGGGGGGGATACCCTTAACAGGCTGACTCCGGTCTGCCTCCCCTACCCCACTCAGGAATGCTCCACTCTCAGTCTCCGGCTTGTGGTAGGCTAGGCCTAACCATATTTGAGATTCAGCTTTCTCCACATGACTTAGGCAAGGGCCCGGCCAGACCACATGAGTTGGCGTGGCCAGACTTCTCAATATCTTCTGGTAACTGACACCAGGCCCAACCGTACAGCCAGAGACTTTTTCTTAGAATTTTCTTGGCACCCTTCACCTGGCTGCCATGACAGTCCAGCCACCCGGAGGACCCATTAAGGCCACTTACTGTGGATGAACATCAAACTCAAGTTGTGACTGCGCACCCTGGCTGCTTATTGCCTGTAGGGGCTGCCTGATGTTGATAAAACTATCTACACCTTTGTCTGAGGGGTGTGACCCATCCTATCTGTGCCAGTTACCTCTCCCATCCTTGAAATCTGTGTTTCACCATTTTACCTTCGCAAAGAGAGAATGAATCTACTGAAGACTTTGTTTGCCTTGTTCCTGGTTTTCTCAAGGATCACCAGGATGGCGCTCGTTCGCCCCCCCCTCCACACTAATCTTGGGATAATCTCAGACCAAATAATGATAGCGTGTCTCCATAGATCTTTTAGCCTGCTGCAGTCTGCCTGCATCCAAAAGATTAGGTCTAGTGATTTAATTGGGCCTAGATTGTTCCCGCCTAGGTAGATCACGATTATGGGGCCTACGCTAGTAGCCTTCATTTAAAAAAAGCGCTGTGCCGTTTACGCCGCCAGTTTTGACAGCGTTGCTATCACGGTATTCAGAAAGCCCCAAATACCTGTGATAGCAAAATATGCCAAACTGGCGAGTAGCCAGCGACGTGATGCTCACCCCTCTCAAAGGGGCTAACCTGGCAATCTGTAGCAATCTGGCCTGCGCATGTCTCACCAGCGATCGCAAGATTTTAATTTGAATTTTAATACTAGTGTATGGGAGCAGAGGGTCTCCGGAGCAGAACCGCATCGATTTCAGGTCAAGGGACCCCCTGCTTCCTGAGATAGAAGCCCCGGTATAGGGTGCCGGTATCTCCTTTGCATTTAAATGTCTCGCATCACGTGACCGTGGGATTTAAAAGGAGATACTGGCACACCATAACGGGGCCTGTAACTCAGGAAGCAGGGGGTCCCTTGACCTCAAATCAATGCGGTTCTGCTCCAGAGACCCCCTGCTACATTACACCAAATAATTATTCTTTTGAAAGTGTTACCGTAGCGGCTATTCTCTATGGTAATGAAACTGCTTTAATGTCATTTTTAATAATAGTGTGCGGGAGCAGGGGGTCTTCTGAGATGAACTGCATTGATTTCAGCCTCAGGGACCCCCTGCTTCCCAAGTTACAGACCCTGTATGTGTTGGGGGGCGCGGGGGTTGTTGGGGGTAGAGGAGGTGGGTAGTATAGTTTTTATGTGTATTTTTATTTATTGTGGGTAGAGGGATTGGATGATGGGGGTAGTAGCCCCAAGGATGGATTTTTAGGCCTACCGGGTGGTAGCGGGAGGGGTTTACCCCTTCATTACCTAAGCGGTCTTAACAGCAAAAGTAATGAAGGAGTAAACTCCAACCGCAACCCCCCGCAAGGCCTAAGCACCCACCAAGGGCCAAATACCACCTTCACCCACCCCCGCTACCCACAATAAACCTGGCACTGGTAGTTAACCCCGTCATTGCCTTAGCGGTTAGCCACTAAGCTAATGAAGTTGCCTGTAAATGCATTTTTATTGCATGGGATTCATGCCGGGGGTCTCCGGTGCTGATATTAATGGGAATCATCTCCGGAGACTCCCAGCATCAATCCGAGGCAGGAAAATGCATTTTCTCTCGACGCCTTATTGGCAGATTCTAACCACTTTCACGCCAACTTTTCCAGGCAGGAGGATTTTGAGAGGAAATTGCCATTCTAGAGCCTCGATTAGCCCCGATAATCTACTCGAGGCTACTGGAATTGCACGAATGTGAAAACCTGCTGATCAGTGGCTTATCGTGGCTCGCCTGGCAATTTTATTTTTTTTTGGAGAAAAAGAAATGCAGAAAAAGCCTTTTATTGGCCGCTTGTCGAGGCTTATAGCATAGGTCCCTATGTCTAGCTTGTTTTCATAGTACACTAGGGCTTTTGCTGTGGTGGGTACCAATAAGTGCACAGCACATTCCTCTCCTTCCCTGCAATCATATGTTCAACTCTCTCATGAGTCATAATATGCCTAGCTGCAGACCACACCGGCTGCCCCATACCCGATCCAGACCCAATGAAGGAAAGAGCTGCCTATCATCCACCGAGGAGACAGAAAACATGTTAGAACTGTACAATTTATTTACTTTCTTGCCTTGACCTAATATGTTTTGCATGCGTTAGATTTCCACCTCCCTAATTTCTTGATCTGCTCCACCAGAAAACCTTGTTCTGCTGCCCCTATCCTAAAGGAGTGTCCCAAGATT